>NW_027186352.1:3902652-3926020 GCF_028583685.1 Petaurus breviceps papuanus
CCCCTCAACACTTTTTATGCTTAAAAAAAATGGAAGATTCCTATTCCATACTTTTGTAGGGAAAACAAAAGCGGGCTTGCTCCAGCATCTTCGTTCTCAGATATTGGTTTGTGCTTGAAATAGAGACACTCCCGGTTAATCAGGTCTGACCTCAGGACCCTTGAAGGCCCCTGGGTACCCCGAGAATTGATGAGGCTGTGGCCATGCCTTACACTGTCCAGTAGGAGCTAAGTCAGATATTACTTCCTCTGCCCAGTGAGGGTTCAAGGCTTCTTGGTTCCACCTTCTATAATGGTAACTCAGGTCACTGATGGGAAGACCACTGGACCTTGCAGCAGAGGACACTATGGGCTCTGCTGCTGACGTTCCATGAGTGCTTTCTTTTTCTCAGGGCCTCAGTTTCCCCAACTGTAAGAGGAAGGTGTTAAGATCCTCTCTAGCATCCTTTTCAGCTATCATCCCCTGGAGTGGATTTAGAAGCATGGGAGTGATCACTCACCATCCAAGAAGTGAGCTCCTCTCTTGTCTCAGGTAAGCCAGTTTGCTGTATGTTTCATAAGGATTCAGCATAGTAGCTGTGGACACACTTCCCTCATCAGAAGACCCTCCGTTTAATTCAGTTAAATTAATTTTAAGTGAACAAGCAGTGATTAAGGAGTCCCCATGTGCCAGGCGCTAGCCTAGATACTGAATGAAACAGCCCCTGCCTCGGGGTACCTCCATTCCAAAGGTGGTAAAGAGTGTCATCATTGACTCAGCTCAGCGTCTTATAAATTCTGAATATATTTCAACATTCTAGCTAATTGTCTCTAAGTTGTCTCCTATGTTACAAACCTGGGCATTTGGAGGAATGGAGATGTTCTGGATAGAAATGGGAAGTTAGAAGAGATGAGTAGAGGGGAAAGATTAAACAAAATTCATTTGAAGATATTGAGTTTACGATACTAGTGCAGAAACCCAAGTGAGGATGTGCAGGGCCTTCCAAGCCATAGGAGCAAGCTCAGGGCTGGACACAAGAGCTGCCTAGGACCAACCAAGACCACAGCGCCCTGTCTTTAGCACTTTAAGGACAGCCTCTGACAGAGCAGGGGGACTTCAAATATGAGCTGAGGTTTGCCATCGTCAGTAGAGCTGAGGGGAACTCTGCCAGGATTCAGTGACTTGGAAGTCACCTTGTGGAAGTGCTCATACAGTGTGTGTGCTGTTTCCTCTAACAGACTCAGGTGCCTGAGGCCAGGGCCAGGGCCCATAGTGGATAGCGTCTTAGTCCTGGGGTCAGGAATATCTGAATTCAAATCTGACCTCAGATACTTGTGTGTAGGGGTTTTCCTCAGTGTCCTTGTCCGTAAAATGTAGCTACCACAGCAGCTCTGTGTTACAGGGCACAGAGAACCAGGCCTGGATTCAGGAAGACTCACCTTACTCAGTTCGAATTGGGCCTCAGATACTTATTAGCTGTGTGACCCTGGGCAACTCACTTCACCATTCCTGCCTCAACTCCCTAATCCACAAAAGGAAACATCAGATCACTCCAGCACCTCTGCCAAGAAAACCCCAAAAAGGGTCGTGGACAGTAGAGAAAAGCTGGAAATGACTGAACAACAGCCCCAGGGAAATTATCATCAGGTGCCCGGCCTGATGCCTGGCACGATGCCCAGCACAGAGTGGGCACTAAGTGTTGGCCATTGGTAGGGACTCTTCCATTTGTGTTGGGGCTTTCTGCCTCCAGCTGCTGTCACAGATGTTGGAGCTTAGTAGGTATTTAATAAATGCTTATTTATATAACCAACCGAGGAACATTGATTAAGCACACAGGCCCTGCCCTCCGCTCAGCACCAGGAGAGGAGAAGCATGAAATGGCTCACGATCTGTAGGAGTTTGTGCATTTAGTGACTCCTGCTGAATACATGTAAGAGTGCTTGATACAAGGGACTGAAGGAGAGAAGCACTGGCTAGCTCCTGGAATGCTGACAACGGTGAGGTTGCCATTCTGAATCACAGTTCCGGAATAGGGCACATGCAGGGCTTTTATGTGGATAAATCCCCGAAATATTTGGAAAATATATTTTAAAAGTAAACAGACAGTGCCTTCTTTTCCCTCCCACCGACACTGCTCGTTGTGCTAGTTGCTAATTAAATAGCACCTGAGACTGCAGCATTGCTAACTCACCAGGCGTCAATGGTTACCCGCCAACAGGCAAGGGGGGGGGGGGCAAGGGAGCTTCCTATCCTGCCCTTCCCCAGCTACACTGCAACTGTCCCGAAAGAGAAGGATGGAAGCGAGTCAAGGACCATCTGTTCTTCATCCGCTATGTGCCGGGACTCCTGCTAAATGATCCCCAGATACGACCTCTTATTTATTTATTTTTTTAAAGCAATCGGTGTTAAGTAACTTACTCAAGGTTACACGGCCAGGTGTTTCTGGGTGTGGCGCTAGGTATCTAAGGCCGGATTGGATCCCCAGGTCTTCCCGACACTGGAGCCGGTGCTCTTACTCACTGAGCCACCTGGCTGCCTCTGATACGACCGCTTATGTTCATCCCCAAAACTCTGGAAGGCAAGTGCTCTCGCCATCCTCATTGTACAATAGAAGCTTGTTTTTACAGTGCCTCAGAGGAAACTGAGGCAAGCTAAAGGCAAGAAACTAGCCGGGGACTAGTAAGTGTCTGAGTTCAGATCTGAATCAGGTCCTTATGGCTCCAGACTCAGCACACTATCTCCTGTGTCACCTCAGAGAGGTCCCAGGAGGCAGCCACATGCCTGCCTTGCTCCCAAAGTCACAGCACAAGGGCAACCACCATCGGGGTACATCCCGTTCACTGGTGTCTCCCTCCCCACCATAAAGCAAAGTGTCAGAGGGCTTCTAGACCAAGGGTGGGGAATCTGCAGCCTCCAGATCCTCAAGTGTGGCCCTTTGACTGAATCCAATTTCCCACAACAAATCCCCTTAAGAAAAGGATTTGTATGCAAAACCTGGACTCAGTCCAAAGGCCACACTCAAGGACATAAAAGGCCACATGTGTCCTCAAGAAGCCAGCTTCCTCACCCCTCTACTAGATCAAGAAGAAGGGTGAGTATTTATGACAAGAGAAATCCTTTTGGACCCTCAGTCTTACCACAGGGTCACCTGCCTCTGCTCCCTTCTAGGGAAACCATTCCGGAATGTTCCCATTCATTGCAGTGGTTAATTTAAAATGATGTGATTTCTTTTTTTTTTCATTTTTTAAAATTAATTTATTTGTTTCCTTTTAGTTTACAGGATTCAATTCCACAATTCAATGAGTTTCATATTTTGTCCCCCTCCCATCCTCGCCCGCCCCCCATGCCAGCATATAGTCAAGTACAGGATCTGTAAATACTTTCACATTATAAATTAGTCAGGTGATAAGGACGGATTGTACCAGCTGGAATGAAAAATGGTAAAGAGGATATAAAACCAAATAAGAGAAGGAAAAACATCAGGTATTTTGCTTCCACCTGGATATAAACTTAGTTCTTTCTAGTTCTTTCTCTGGATGCACACATTTCTCTCCAATATGAGTCTTTGGGGATTGACTTATATCACTGCATTGTTGAGAGGAGTCCATTCTATCAAAGTTGGTCATCACACACACGTTGTGTCTGTAATTGTGTACAAATTTCTCCTGGTTCTACTCTTCTCACTCAGCATCAGTTTGTATAAGCCTCTCCAGGTGAATATGAAGACCTCCTCATTTCTTATAGCACAATAGTATTCCATAACATGCATATACCACAACTTGTTCAGCCATTCTCCAATTGATGGGCACCCTCTTAATTTCCAATTCTTTGCTACCACAAAAAGAGCTGCTATAAACATTTTTGTACATATGGGTCTTTCTCCCATTTCTATGATCTCTTTGGGATATCACCCTAGGAGTGGTGTTGCTGGATCAAAGGGTATGAAAGTATCCATAGCCCTTTGGGCATAGGTCCAGATTGCTCTCCAGAAAGGCTGGATCAGTTCACAACTCCACCAGCAATGGATTAGTGTTCCAATTTGCCCACATCTTCTCCAGCATTTGTCATTTTCCTGTTTTGTCATCTTAGCCAATCTGACTGGTGAGATTTGGTACCTCAGATTTGTTTTGATTTGCATTTCTCTAATCAATAGTGAATTGGAGCATTTCTTCATGTGCTTATAGATAACTTTAATTTCTTTCTCTGAGAACAGTCTGTTCATATCCTTTGACCATTTATCAATTGGGGAATGATGTGTATTCTTATAAATTTGACTCAATTCTCTGTATATTTTAGAAATGAGTCCTTTGTCAGAGACATAGGTTGTAAAGATTCTTTCCCAATTTCCAACCTCCCTCTTAATCTTGGTTACATTGGCTTTGTTTGTAAAGAAGCTTTTCAATTTCATGTATTCAAAATTATCCATTTTACATTTTACAATGTTCTCTAATTCTTGTTTAGTCATAAAGTCTTTTCCTCTCCACAAGTCTTATAGGTAAACTATTCCTTGTTTTAGGAGACTGCTTACAGTGTCAACCTTTATACCCAGATCATGCACCTATTTAGACTTGATTTTGGTATATGGTGTTAGATAATGGTCCATGCCCAGCTTCTGCCATACTATATTCCAGTTTTCCCAACAGTTTTGTCAAATAGTGATTTCTTATCCCAAAAACCAGGGTCTGGGGGTTTATCAAACAATAGATTACTATAGTCATTGACTTTTGAATCTCGTCTGCCTAATCTATTCCATTGATACACTCCTCTATTCCTCAGACAGTACCAAATAGTTTTGGTGACTGCTGCTTGATAATACAGATTGAAATCTGGTATAGCTAGTCCATCTTACCTATCATTTCTTTTCATTAATTCCCTTGATATTCTGGATCGTTTATTCTTCCAAATGAATTATGTTACTATTTTTTCTAGCTCTATAAAGTGGTTTTTTGGTAAATTAATTGGTATGGCACTAAATATATACTTTAATTTAGGTAAAATTGTTATTTTTATTATATTAGCTCGACCCAGCCACGAGCAATTGATATATTTCCAATTAGTTAGATCTGACTTTATTTGTGTGAAAAGTGTTTTGTAGTTGTGGTCATATAGGGCCTGGGTTTGTTTTGGCAGGTAGGTTCCCAAATATTTTATAATGTCTACAGTAACTTTAAATGGGATTTCTCTTTCTATCGCTTGCTGTTGAATTTCATTAGAAAAATATAGGAATGCCAAGGATTTGTGTGGTTTTATTTTATATCGTTCAACTTTGGCCAATTTATTTATTGTCTCAAGTAGTTTTTTACTTGATTCTCTAGGATTCTCTAAGTATATCATCATATCATCTGCAAAGAGTGATAGCTTGGTCTCTTCTTTGCCTAATTTGATTCCTTTGATTTCTTTTTATTCTATAATTACTACTGCTAACATTTCTAGTACCAGATTGAATAAGAGGGGTGATAGTGGACACCCTTGTTTCACCCCTGATCTTATGGGAAATGCTTCTAGCTTCTCCCCATTACATATAATACTTGCTGATGGCTTTAAAAAGATGCTACCTATTGTTTTAAGGAAGGCTCCATTTATTCCTATACTTTCTAATGTTTTTAATAGGAATGGAGGTTGGATTTTCTCAAAATCCTTTTCTGCATCTATTGAGATGATCATGTGGTTTCTGCTAGTTTTATTGTTGATATGATGAATTATACTGATGGTTTTCCTAATATTAAACCATCCTTGCATTCCTAGAATAAATCCTACTTGATCAAAGTGTATTATTCTTGAGATAAGTTGCTGTAGTCTTTTTGCTAGTATTTTATTTAGAATTTTTGCATCTATATTCATGAAGGAGATTGGTCTATAATTTTCTTTCTCTGTTTTATCTCTTCCTGATTTAGGTATCAGTACAATATTTGTGTCATAAAAAGAATTTGGTAGTACTCCTTCTTCACTAATTTTCCCAAATAGTTTGCAGAGGATTGGAATCAATTGTTCTTTAAATGTTTGATAGAATTCACTAGTGAATCTGTCTGGCCCTGGAGATCTTTTTCCTAGGCAGTTGACTGATGGCTTATTCAATTTCTTTTTCTGAAATGGGATTATGTAAGTAATTTACTTCCTCTTCCATTAATCTGGCAACTTGTATATTTTTAAATATTCATCCATTTTCCTAGGATTGTCAAATTTATGTGCATACATTTGGGAAAAATAATTCCTAATTATTGTTTTGATTTCTTCTTCATTGGAGGTAGATTCACCCTTTTCATTTCTGATACTAATAATTTGGTTTTCTTCTTTCTTTTTTTATTATATTGATTAAGGGTCTATAAATTTTGTCCTTTTTTTACATAAAACCTGCTCTTGGTTTTATTTATTAATTCAATCGTTTTATTAATTTCAATTTTATTAATCTCTCCTTTGGTTTTCAATATTTGTAATTTAGTATTTAATTGGGGATTTTGAATTTGTTCTTTATCTAGATTTTTTAATTGCATGCGCAATTTGTTGAGCTCCCTTTTCTCTAATTTAATCATGCATGCACTCAGGGATATAAAACTTCCCCTAAGAACTGCCTTTAATGTATTCCACAAATTTTGGTATGTTGTCTCATTATTTTCATTCTCTTGAATGAAATTACTGATTGTTTCTAAAATTTCTTGTTTGACCCACTCATTCTTATGATTAAATTGTTTAATTTCCAATTAGTTTTTAATATGTCTTTCCCTGGCCCTTGATTGCATACAATTTTTATTTCATCATGATCTGAGAAGGATGCATTTAAAATTTCTGCCTTACTGCATAGAATTGTGAGTTTTTATGCCCTAGAACATGGTCATTTTTTTTTGAGTATGTGCCATGAGCCGCTGAGAAGAAAGTATATTCCTTTTTATCCCCATTCATTTTTCTCCAGAGATCTATCATACCTATCCTCTCTAAAATCCTGTTCACCTCCTTAACTTCTTTCTTGTTTATTTTGAGGTTGGATTTATCAAGTTCAGAGAGGGGGAGATTAAGGTCTCCCACTAGTATAGTTTTGCTATCTATTTCTTCCTCTAATTCCTTTACCTTCACCTCTAGGAATTTGGATGCTACACCACTTGGTGCATATATGTTAAGTAATGATATTGCTTCGTTCTCGATGGTGCCTTTTAACAGGATATAGTTTCTTTCCTTATCTCTTTAAACTAGGTCAATTTTTGCTTTCGCTTTATCTGAGATAAGGATTGGTACCCCTGCTTTTTTACTTTAGCTGAGGCATGATATAATTTATTCCAACTTTTTATCTTTACCTTGTGTGTATCCCTCTGTTTCAGATGTGTTTCTTGTAAACAGCATATTGTAGGATTATGATTTCTAATCCATTCTGCTATCCATCTCCATTTTATTGGAGAGTTCATTCCATTCACATTTACAGTTATGATTGTTATTTTTTTCTTTCCCTCCATCCTATTTCCACCTCTGCTGATGTTCATATTTTCCCTCCCTTCTCCCTTCCCCCCCTTAATAGTTTTCTTTTTGACCACCGCCTCCCTCAGTGTTACCTTATCAGCCCCCCTCCCTTTTCTTCCACTTTCCCCTTACTTCTTCCCTCCCTAAAAACCACTCCCACCCCCCTTTCATAAACCTTTTCCCCTCCTACTGCCTGTAGGATATTTTCATACTTAATGAAGTATGTTATTTCTTCTTTGCACCAAGAGTGACAGGAAAAAATGTCATGCGAAACTCCTCTCCCTCCCCTCTTTCCCTCTAAAATGATACTTTTTGCGTTTCTTCTCCATAGAGTCCTATGCTTAAGTGGTTATTATTCCCTCCTTGTACCAGAACCAATGAGTAAAAAACTCATATGCTTCCCAACTCCCTCCCTTTTTTTCCTCTGCTATACAGTTTTTATGCCTCTATGTGTGGCACAATTTACCCTTTTCCACTTCATCCATTCCCTTTCTTCCATTGTAGTCCCTTTGTAGCCCTTAATAAGATTTTTTTTTCATCGTCATTTTTTGTATTTTATACTCATACCCTCTACTTGTCTATAACCACTTTGCTCTTATCAAATAGCAGGGTGAGTGTGTGTGTTCTCCTTGTTTACCTTGCTATGTCATTGTTGCATCTCGTAATTGGAGGTTGAATTTTCCATTGAGTTCTGGCCTTTTTTACCAAGAAGGTCTGGAACTCTGTTATATCATTGAATGACCATCTCTTTGCCTGGAAGAATATGCTCAGTCTCTCTGGGTATGTGATCCTTGGTTGTAACCTATGCTTTTTTGCCTTCCAGAAAATTGTCTTCCACTGCCTCCAATCTTTCACTGTAGAGGCTGCCACATCCTGTGCCATCCTCACTGTGGACCCTCGATATTTTAATTGTTTCTTTCTGGGTGCTTGAATTATTTTCTCTTTTATCTGGTAGTTCTGGAGTTTGTCCACAAGATTTTGAGGACGTTTCAGTTTGGGATCTCTTTCAGCAGGTGTCTGGTGGATTCTCTCGATTTCTATTTTACCCTCAGGTTCTAGTATCTCAGGGAAGTTTTCCTTAATGAGCTCTTGGAGAATGTTGTCCAGGCTCATTTTTTCATAAAATTTTCTGGTAGGAATATGATTCTCAGATTATCTCTCCTGGATCTGTTTTCTAGGTCAGTTATTTTTTCTTTGAGGTATTTTACCTCTTTTTCTAATTTTTCATTTTTTTTTTTGGTTGACCAATTCTTGGTTCCTCATAGAGTTATTTGTTTCCATTTGGTTAATTCTAGTTTTTAGCAAATCATTTTCCTTGGTTAATTTTTGGAGTTCCTTTTCCATATCATACACTTTTTTTTTTAGAGCGATGTTTTCCTCATCATAATGTTTTTCTAATTCTGCTATTTTGGTTTTGAGAGAATTATTCATTCTGTCTTCTGTCTCTCTCATTTTGTTTTCAAAGTTCCTTTTGATCTCATCTTGGAGAGCCTTCTGTGCTTGGGACCCATTCCCTGTTGAAGTTTCAGCTTTGAGTGTGGAGTCCACATTGTCTCCCTCTGAGGTTGGTTCCTCCCTCTGAGGATAGTAGGACTCCAGAGTCTTTGTCTTTGTAGTCTGCTTTCTACCCATTTTGAGGAGGGTCCTAGCCACGCCCTTCCTGTAGGATCCCAAGCCTTTACTGTAGAGGGTTTTGCCCTGGGCCAGGAGTTACTATGTTTTCAGGGTCAGAGGGAACAAGTGAGGTTTATTCTGTCATCCTGGTCTTTGGAGTTCCTGAAAGGGGCTTTTTTTTTTTTCTTAATTTCTGCGCTATGAAGTGGTAGCCCCAGAAGTGTTTGCTGTCCAGGACAGGAGCCCCTGTATTTGCTTCTTACCTTTCTCTTTGCAGTCCCAGCCCTTTGGTGATAGACCTGGTAGTGGACCTTGTGGTTGGTGGGAAGACTTGCCCTCTGAGTTGATCAGGCTCCTTTCGGGCCTGCCTCTGTGTCTGCCGGCCCTGCCACGCGATGTGATTTCTTTTAAAAATAATTTTCTTTGTGGTCGCAGCATGAGTTTCACCATGGAGACACAATTCCTAGGCATTTTAGTTGTGGGCAAGTAAGAAACCTCCTTAATATGACCTCCTGAATTTGATATTCCCTTCTCTACAACTAACTCTGTCCCACCATCACCTGGACCCATGAATGCTGACTAACTTGCTAGGGACAGATGGAGGTTGTGGAGAGAAGTCTGAGAGGTGAATGGGAAGGAAGAATGTAAAGCACTTTTTATGCTACAAGCTACAAGCAAACCTTCTGGGCAGCTTTCCCCCAATTGTTCAGCAGACAGAATCTAGCCTTCACTGTGTGTTAACTCTGGTCAGATCCTGCTGCCTCATTGGTTTCTATGGCTTGCGAGGCCACCCCATCCCAACCTGGGGGTCAGATTTACTCCAAGAATGGGGATGTGCACATGGCAAGAAATGTAGGCAGACTTTTCCCCTGAGAATGAGAAGATGTTGCGTGCGGCCCAAAGGAGGGCACCATATTATCTTGGAGAGAATTTGCGTCCCTGACTTTCATTTTGACTCTTCCTTTGATGGCTATTTTCTGTAAATTTCCTGTTCATGTGCAGTCCTTGGGGATCGTGGTCTTGCTTTGAACATTATTTGGAGAGGTAATATCTCTAGATGAAGTTCCAAGCAGTCAGGGAAATGAAAACAAATGAAGGTCCCGGTCCCAGGAGAGATAAATTCTTTTTCTATCCTTGCAGTGAGATGCTCAGGGTTTTCTTCTGTGGGTAATTTACCTTGATTCATCTTTGCAACCATCCGTGATGAATCTATACATTTTATTCCTTTAGTGCTATCCGTGAAGCCAAGAAGTGTTGGCTCTCCATATGCTTTGGGCAATAAATAACCTTCTGGCAAGTTTGTGCAGACATGAATCATATTTAGTGCCATTCCAACTTCTTCCACTTCTCCAATACTTAGACTTAATGACAAATTTTAGGGATCTACAATCTCATATTGGTCGCTCTGAATGCAGCCCCTTCCAAACAGACTTGAAATAATCTCCTTCTACACAGAAGATGCTGTTTTATCTGTCACATCCAATCTTTAAATGGTCTCCAATAGAGTTCTGGAGGTGGGAATTCTCATTCCGCAATGGATTTTCCATGCCATTCCTGGCCTGTTTCATTAACTGATTTATGTTTTCCTCTTGTACACTTTGGGAAGCTGATGCACTCTTGTGTATCGCACAGCTCTCTATCTCTGTCCTAGGCTTAATTCTGGACAATGAGGGTGTTTCAGTCCTAATAGATATTTACCTTTGTGAAATCATGTGGAGTGATACATGGTAATAGGCTCCGATGATGGGTGGGAGCTCGCTGCCACTGTAGCTCACTTTCATGGCCACTAAATTTCCACTAAGTCATGTAGCCCAGGCCATAATCCAGAGATATATAAAAAAAATCTCCACCAGCCACATTGGATTTTAGGTTTTATTTGGGATATAAAAGGAATCTGTATGATGGCTCCACGAACAATAAATATTCCTTACCATATGCATGATCATTTTAAACCTTTCCCCATATTTCAGAAGCAGAAATGAGCGCATAAAAACCACAGATATTTTAGTGTGAATGAATCAAGATCACGGGATGCCTTTGAAGCTGGAGAATGATGGCCCTCCACTCCTTCCTGGGCATCCTCTGGCATTTACAGCCCATGCATTTCATCGTTCCTATTGCTCATACATTAAGCTAACACATCTTCATTGCATAGGGACTTGGTCTGAATCAACGTTCCCCTAAATCTAAGGTCAGCAAACCCTGAGGGAGAAACTCCATTAGATTTTTCAGCAAGACTACTTATCTGAGGACCTTTCTCTCAATTTTTCAAATATACACACAAGTTAGCTGCAAGTCTGTGTGCATATAAATGTATAGAGATATATACACTTGCATATGTGCGTGCATATTATATGTATATATTACATATGCTTGAATACTTCTTTTATATAGACACAATACAAATAGACATATTAGACATACATGCTTGGCCTGCATGGGTGTTCAAGGAAGGTTATCACCTCTAATGTGAGGGCTTCTCAAGCCTTTTTCAGGGCTGCTCTTTGATCTTTGGTGTCTACCTGGCATTGAACTCTCTCACCTGTGACTCCAAGAAGTTGCAGCAGGTGCAGTGGTCACACCCCAGTGAATCATCTTGTTAGATGGTTAAATCAGGTTGAGGGTTAGCCTGCAATGAGGTAGTGACCCGTCTCCCCCGAGCATGCGAAGACTTCCCCTGGTGGGATGGGTGGGTAATATTGCCCCTGCCTCCCCCCCCCCCCCCCGCCTCACAATGGCCATGAAGGCAGCTGAAGCAGGTACTATGGAGTGCTTAAAGCTTGGTCACACATGGAAGAGTCCAAAGTCACCCACTGTGTCCCAGACCATCGCCTGTCATTCTGTCTGTCGTCTGGACATTGGGCTTGGATAACTCCAACTCACACACAATTCAAAACTTCAGCTGTGATGCCATTGATGCTCTTCAGAAATGAAGGGCAAATGAGAGCAGACACATACTTAACAGGATATTATATGTGCTTTTGTTGTGCATTAGTTTCAGTCATTTCCAACTCTTCAGGATGCCATTCAAGGTTTTCTTGGCAGAGCTATGGCAGCAATGTGCTATTTCCTTCTCCAGCTCGCTTTACAGATAAGGAAACTGAAGCAAATAGCGTTAAATGACTTATCCAGGGTCACGCTTCTAGTAAATATCTGAATCCAGATTTTAACTAAGGAAGATGAGTCTTCCTGACTCCAGGCTCAGTCCCACCTAGCTGTATACTCACAAATACATACCCTAAACCTGTCAATGATATTCTACCCTCTTTGACCAGTAGGACTGGAGATCATGTCCTGAAAGAGTTACTAATATGTGAGAACTTAAAATCTGTATTTTGTACATAGGAGACTCAAATTTCCTTAACTTTAAAATGAGGGGGTTGGAATAGATGATTTCTAGGGTCCCTTTTAGTTCTCAACTATTGTGAACCTTTGTAGCAAGATGGTGCATTGCACATTTTGCAAAGGGAGGAGAATTGCCCTCCCTTCGCTCCTTTTCCTACCGCATCCCAGCAACATGAAGAGAATAGGAGAAGGAAGTCGGCTCTATCCACAGACTGCAACAGAGAGTGGGAGAGTTTCTTATTAGCTGAGAGATCAGAGGGGATTTCCAGTGGAATGGGAATTTAATCTTTCTGAGTCATCTATAATCAGATTGGAAAGGGAGGCTTGAGCCTGCTTGTAAAAGGATTGCAAATTGCAAACAGAGTTTGCTTTATTTCTTAGAAGAAATGGGGAGCTACTGGAGCTTATTGAGTGAGGGAAGGTCATGGACAGCTGTGAAGCGGTAGGGAATCCCTTTGACAAGTTGGGAAGGATGGCTTGGATTGGAGAGACTTAAAGCAGGGAAAGCTACCAGAAAATTCTGGAAATAGTCCACTCATGAAATGATGAGGGTCATGCAAGTAGAGAACAAAGGTCAGATATGGAAGATGTTAGTGCAATAAAAATGGCAATTATTTCCAAATTCATTAGTTTTGTTGGATGAAGGGAAGTGGAGATGCAAGGATAATGGTGATATTGTGAACCTGGTATACCATAAGGGTGATGTGACCCTTGATATACAAATTGAGTGATGAAAAAGAAGGGGTTTCAGGGGTGCTGGTGTATGTTGACTTTGAGATTCCTCTGGGACATTGAGTTTGAAATGTTCAATATGCAGCTATCAATATGGGACTGGATGCCCAGACTCAGATACCACCTGCATGGGATGCCAGTTAGAATCATGAAAGCTGAGGAAGTCTCCGAGTGTGGGTATTCTGAGAGAAGCGGGCCCAGGAAAGGGTCTTGTGTCAGGCACCGTAGGAAGGATGAAAAGCAGAGAGCCGGCCCTCCTCCTATTTCCAAAGGAGCCCAGGAGCTGCGAAATCAGTCCATTCTGCTCTTGGGCACAAGAAAGGTGTTTTTTTTTTTATTTCCATAAGCTGACTTTGCTTCTTGCCAGCTCCCACCCCTCATTCTTCCCTCTGCACTCTGCACCAAGAGGGACAGTCCCACGTTCTCAGTGACAACCTTTCAAATACTAGAAGACAATTGTCAGGTCCCCTCCTCGCCCTTCCCTTCTCTGGCTAAACATGACCAGGTTTTCCCTGCACCACATGTTTCCAATCTTTTCACAACTCCTTTTGCTCTCTTCTGGAAACTGCCCGGCTTCTCTCTGCCCTTCCTATGATGGGGCACCCAGAGCTGAGCACAGCCTGCAGCTCCCGCTGACTGGCGCCCAACACCAGGGGATTCTCGCCTGGTCGTTGCTGGCCATTCTCCGGGCAGCCCAGCATATCTGTGGTGTTCGTGCTTCCACACTGTACTGTTGGCACAGTCAGCTCCCAGGACACTAAAACCTCCATGGAGTCAGGCAAACTGATGTCATAGTGCCCATCCCGCTTTGTACTTTTAGAGGGTTTTGCTTCTGTTTGGTTTTCACCTGAAATAATGGAGCGTTTGTCTGGTTAAATGCCTTTCCCAATATCACACAGCTCAGGAATGGAGCTAGCACCAAGGCCCCTCTTCTTGCCTGGACTTCCACACCTTTGCACTTTCCCATGATGCTTTCTGGTTGAAACTTGATAGGAATGGTGCAGTCGTTCGGGGAAGAATCATGCTACTGATGGTAGTGCTGCTGGGGGAAAACATCTGGCTTTAGTGTTGCTTTCCTCTGCTCATGATTTCTTCATGTTTGGGGTACCCGTGCTTAGCCCTGCCTTCTCTAGCCCTTCTTCCCACTTCTCCACTATCACCTTCTCCTGTTCCTGGGACGGTTTGGGCACCAAGGTCCATATTCCATTGGGTTAACTGTGTGGCAGATGTGTGTTCCTGTGCTGAACTGTTCACTTTCCATAAGGGTGCCAAAGGGAGCTCAGAGGGTAGGAGGGGGCTGTGCAAGGGACTCCCCTGGAATTATTTCCCTAAGTCCTTGGGTGAGAGTAAATGCAATTTCTTGGCCCTCACCTTCCTTCTTGCCTTTTCTCTTCCATGAAAGCAGAAGTTTGCTTGTGCAGGGAGACAGAACCATCTCTGCTATTCTCCAGATCAGCCTCACTTCAGAATTAAATCTAGCATGCTGTGTCACAGATAACGAGCTGAAAAATGCTTGGCCTTGAAGCCTGGGTGTTGTTTCTTCAAGTCCTCAATTCTGTGGGAATTTACATAATCCCCTGCTCACTGTTTACTCCAGGAGAAAGAGGAAGAAATATTGATTAAGTGATTGGAGGGGAAAATATTCTTTCCATTGCTGTTGAACAGCACGTTTCAAGCCTCGAATGCCCAGCTCTATTTGCCAACTCCGAAGTTAACTCATCACCCAAATCACTGAAACCTTAATGATGTGGTGGAGGAAAGACTTTCCTAATGTTTTCTCCCAAGTCCCTCCTTCTCCCAAAGCTCACAGAACCATTCACAATATTGATTCCAGTTCATGGCTAGAGTCTTGTTCATTTCCTTGGTTTTTGCAAGACACAGGACATACACTGTTTTTGAGAACTAGACCACCTCAGAATGTGGAAAATCTGTGGAGAAATCATGAGTGATGAGTTTTGGAAAAGATCTAGTTTCAGAGAAAGGGGCAGTCCTGAGGATCCCCTTTGGAGTGGAGATTCACTGAGGCAAGCAAGCACTGGCCTCACCTTCTTTCACCATTTCTACCTCCTCCAGGTAGAAATCTCCCCCAGACTTCAATGTTTCAATGTTCTCTGGTCACTGTGAGAGCTGAACACAGCACATCCCCTGGAGAGTGGGCTTCAGGCATGGCAAGGAGATCAATGCACATCACAGAGGAATGTGGAAAGGAGCCAGCATGATCAGGCTGAAAAAGAGTAAATTCAGAGGGAATAAGCTCACTGTCTTTAAGGATCTGAAGGGCTTTCCTGGGAACAACAAATTAGATTTGTTCATTTGACACCAAAAAGCATAGCTGGGAACCATGTGGGGATGGGGGGAAATGGCAAAAAGGCCTGGTTTGTTTTGATGTCTGGAAGGAAAAACAAGCAAGGAAATGAAAGGTGGTTAGCTTCCTTCTGTGGTGTTCAAGCAGAGCGCGGATCATGGCTGCTCAGGGGGCTTGCCCAATGTGGTGATTCCTTTTCTGTTATGGATTGGACAAGACAGCTACTATGGTCACTTTCTACTCTCAATTTTTGAGAACCTATGAAGCTTAGGGCTTTTTTAACTCATAAGTGCTGGCATAATTTTTCTGACCTTGGACTATTGTCTAGGAATGTGGCAGCAAGAACTCCAGCATCCCCAGGGTAGCTGCCCACACAGGTTCTTAAATCTGTTCTCCAAAGGAAAACAATTCAAAATGGGTAAACAATCTTACTTTAATCAATCAAACACATATCATTTACCTAGTTCAGGGGTAAAAGTCAACACCCTGAACTTCAGAGAATACAAACAAGTTACAAGCACAAGTTATAAGCAGACAGAGATACAGATCAGTAGAAAGGCTTCCAGCTGTCTGACCATTACATGCATACCTAGGCAGTTACCAGAGGGGGAAGCACCAACATCTGGGTTTTCAAAGCCAGGGGGCTCAAGGGCTTCCCAGAGTCTCATGTGGCCACATCACACAACTCTTTCCAAAGTGAGCCCCACAGAAAAACCTCACATCAGGGTATCTATAGCCTTCTCCGGGGTCAGAGACCATCACAAACCTCATGACCCACTACCCAATCACAAAGCTACAAGGTGTGGGTGCTCCTAAAGACCAAGCCTCCCACCAGAGGCTCCAGGTGACCACATTCAGCCTATTAGGGGGCAGAGCATATTCTCAAATTAGGGAACGTTCTTGGAGTCACCTAAGTCTACCAAGAGGCCCAGGGGCAGGGAAGATCTTCAGATCCCCATTCCCATAACAAGGAAATGTATCTGAAATCCTTTGGGTCACCCTGGTTCTCAGCTAAGGAACGTAGCTATTGTTTGCTCCCATTTACTGAAAATAAGTTAGAGAAAGTGAACAATGCTAACTCCAAAAAGGCAGACCTCATGCATATTTGGAAAAATATTGAATTTAATTCATAAATGTTTGTTCTATTTATTGCAAGCTATGTACAGTTTATTAGAACACAGGATTTCTGGCTCCTATGTCCCCAATGTGGGGCTCCATGAAATGCCCTTGTGCTGGGTTACTTTATCAGGTTTTTGCCCAGTTTGGAATAAATTCACCACCTGGTTCTGCAAGCAGAGTACTGACTGATGTTAGAGACCCTGGGTTCAATTCTAACTGCCACAGACTACCTAAATGACCCACGGCAAATCAATAACTTCTCTTGGCCTCGGTTTCCTTCCCATAAAAACAAGATCAGATGATCTCTATCTTTCTACTTTCAATCTTTCTTTAACAATATCCATCTTTATCTTGAAACATGGATGGGACATATCAATATCTACCTAGATATGCCATATCCTATATTAAGTATATATCTGCCTCCATATCTCCAATCATATGACAGAAATATACACTTTTATCTTTTTTTAAATTGTTTCAATCATGTCCAACTCTTCGTGACCTCATTTGGAGTTTTCTTGGCAGAGATACTGGAATGTTTGCCATTTCCTTCTCCAGCTCATTTTACAAATGAAAAAACAGAGGAAAACAGCGTTAAGTGACTTGTCCAGGGTCACACAGCTGCTAAGTGTCTGAGGCCAGATTTGAACTCAAGTCTTCCTGACTCCAGTCCCAATGCTCTGTCTCCTGAGCAGCTGACCTGCCCCTCAGATCATGACACACTTCAGTGGGTCAGGGCCCTGTGCTCTTGGTACAAAGTACATAAGGAAGTAGTTTAAATTCAATTGAATTCTTCAGATAAATAATACCTTCAGTAAAAATCCCTTCTAGTTTAAGTATATATTTATTTCAATAATGATCTGTGTTTTCCATTCCTTTGCATTCATGGCAGGGTCATAGTTGTTGGAGAACCATTTGTGTGTTTGTGTGTGTGTGTGTGTGTGATCCTTGTTGCAGCTATCCAATAGAACCAAAACTATTGTTCACAGGCCTGCTTTAACAACTGAAGAGGAGGGACAGTGCTAGACAGTCTAGTGAGCACTGAACCTGAGAGCCATTGCTAGGTATTTCCCCTTTTCTATCCTCCCTGTACCCCTCAGTTTTCTGCTCTGTAAAATGGCATAATGGGACAAGACACTCGACAAGCCTGCTTCTCTGCTTGGGAATCTTTTCTATCTTAAGTATCATGGCAGCTTGGGAATGGGCAGAGTGCCTTATCTTACTGAAAGGTCACAGGAAGGTCTCCCTTCTAAGAAACAGGCTTTCCACTGGCTTGAAATGATAACTAAACTTCTACCACTTAAGACAGTCTTTGGGGTTCATCTGCAGAAAGCACCTCCCAGAAGTCAGATCAGTCACCAAAGATGCGTGCCAAGGTGGCTCTTGATGCTTAGCACCGTGGCAAGGATGAGGCTGAGAAGCAGCGATGCCAGGTGTTGGGTGGGAGTCAGAATGGCCGGTCCTGCTTCCCAGGGTCTCCTTTCAGACCCAGATGGGTCAGTTCACCCAGATGAACCTCATCTCTTAATTGGGGGAGATGATGCTCGTCAGCTCCACTCATGGAGCTGTTGGGAAACGTCAATGAGGCAACATCTCTAAAGCATTTTGTAAACCTTGGGCTAGTAATTTCTGAGGCTGGAAAGATGACTAGACGGTGTGCATGTGTGCAGGTCCATCACCGGAGGCCACTGGACATACCCAGGCTGCAGAGATGAGTTCGTGTCAACAGTTTCCTACTCTATGCTATATGCAGCTAGATCTTAAGCAGAATCTTCAGCAAGTGGCCCATGAGGCTGGAGTGTGACCCTGGCCAGGTCTGTCCTGTGAAGACGTGGGATCTGGAAGGAGGGGAGCAGCAAAGGTGGAAAGCCTTGGCGCATCGGCTACTGAAGAAACCTGCATTTATGTATGTGTGTCCCCAGCTACCTCCAGTGATGGCTCTTGTGTTGTGTAAATAACAAGCTAATTCTGACTCAGAAAAAGGCCTACTCTTCATTGGTTGGGTGAGTAATAAATTACCCCTGTTGATAGGCAGTAAAAGGGCTAAGAAAAGCTGAGTAGATCATTAATGTAGATCTGACATTTAGGGGAGACAGCAGTGGCAGAGCCCTGAAGTGGCAAGCGGCACTTTGGAGGGCAGAGAATTAAGGCTGACACTTGCAGTCCACAGATGATATTTTTGTCAGATGCAATTTGCACACATTTCAACTAATTAAGAAATTATTAAATATTTTAACACTCCATCATTTCTCAGTCTTGCACAAACCCTAATAGTTTGCTTAGATGAGAGGAGGGGGTGTAGGAGCGCATTGTGGATGCCAGCCTTGGGAGGGGGGGGAAGGAAGGAGGAGGGGGCAGGGAGGAGGGAGTCAGCATCCCTAGATCCTCATGTCCCTGCTCACCGTTAGGTCCAGTTTATTTGCTGCCATTGTTTTTTGGTAAAATATTTTAATTCAATATCGGGAATGATTTCTTTTAATTAAAAAGTCATATCATACTAAACAGCTTATCTACACACCCCCATCCTAATTAGCAGCAAGGTGGAAAACCCATAAAAAAGTTCTCTAATCTTCATCAAATTATGGCTTGGTGATTTTCTAAGAGACTAGTTGTTTTCATTTTAAGGTAGCCTAGGGTTACTTAGTTTCATGGACTGTGTATAGACAAACATTATTTTTTAGAAAAAAAAGTTTACATATGTATATATATATATATATATATATATGTGTGTGTGTGTGTGTGTGTGTGTGTGTGTGTGTATGTATGTGTATGTATGCACAATTATTTATTTATTTAACTATTTAATGGTTCCATAGATGCTGAGATATTTGTAGCTGTACTTTTTGTGGTAGACAAAGAACAATCAGTTGTTCTTCAATTGGAGACACAACAAACTAAGCACATAAAAGCAATACAGCAAAGCATCAGAAAACAATATAAGTGAAGAATTTGGAGAACCTTGGAAACACACATAGGGGCTGGTGCCAACAAGGGTGAGGGCCCTAGAGAGGCCACACAATTTCTCCTTCTTCTCAGGCAGCAGGTGGTGGACTACAGGTGTGGGATCAGGCATTCACTGTCTGGTGCGTCTTTGGGCCAATTTATTTTGCATACCTCTACCTTTTCGGGACAGGGGAAGTTTAGTGTGCTATAGGGAAATAATATCAATGTATTTCAATAAAACATTAACAAATGGAGCTCTAGAATTCAGGCAAATGAATTCTGCTCTTGGAATTAACTGGCTCATTTTCAATTACTTGAGTTAAAAAGAAGATGAAGAATGTGGAATTTTAGGAAGATGAATCTGGCAAGAGAACCTGACTGGCTTAGAGGAGGATGGGGTTAGAAGAAAGAAGAGCTAGTAGGAATCTGCCATGGTATTGCAAACATGAAATGATTTAGGGCTAAAGTTCTTTGCTTTTGTGTTGGAAGAGAGGGATAAGAAGAGAAATAAATCTGAGATAGAAGTTTTTGCCTGTGTAGAGTAGAAATATTCAAGGATACATAAAGGAGGCTTGAGTTCCACATCTGGAAACATCCTGGATTTTAGATGACTGGTCCAGCTTGCCGGGAAGAAAGATGCTGGAGGTGAAGCACGTTTTGCTGCATTCATGTGAAGCACAGACTCTCAAGGTTTTCTCCCTTTCCATTGTCAGATTAGGTTTCCAAAGGGGACTCCTCAGAATCTTGAGGTGTGGGAGCAATTTTCCTTACTTTCTTTATTTTTTAATTTAATGTTTTCTCCCAATTATATAATATTTTTAACATTCATAAAAAAATTTAATTTCCAAATCCTCTCTGTCCTTCCTCTCCCCCTCATTGAGAAGGCAAGTAATTTGATATAGGTTATACATGTTTAGTCATGGAAAACATATTTCCACTGCTGCTGTTGATTCACTTGCCCTAAAGCCCAGTTGCTGGTTCATTGGGTCTCAGCCTGCAATGGGTTGTGCTCTCTTGTCATTCAATACAATAGGTCTTTCCTGCTGACCTTCTAAGTTGTTTTGGGCTGGGAAATTGTTTCAACCTGTCATTTTCCCCCTCCATTCCAGACTTTGGGGGCATTGTTTAAAGTTGGAGGGTTTGGGGAGGGCTCAGGAGAGTCCTTGTCTTTTGTACATCTTATTGACTCTACCTTACTAGTGATTTTTCTAATTCTAAATATCTCATGAGTCCCATTTAAAAGATTTTCATACCTAGGATAGTATCATTGATTCATTCATGAATGGATGGGCTTTGTTCACACCTAGTCCATACTCTACTGATCAGTCCCATCAAGAAATCTTGGTCACCCTCTCCCTCCCTGCTGGGTCAGCAGAAGATCTACATGGAACATTTCCACAGTAATATAACCACAACTTCTGTTGGTTTCACAAGATATGAGAGTTGGGAGACCTTGGAGATCATCTACCCATTGCATGAGCAGAGTATGTCGTGTAGGCTATCAACAAGTGACCCTCCCCAAAGCCCTGCAAAGCAGAGAGTGCAGACTTGATGATGACTCTCATGTCCCCTGACACATGGGATGCTCCTTGCCTCTCACTGCCATTCTGACTACTTCCTCTCATCTTATCACCCAGCATCCTCTCTTCTTCTAAATCCCCACTTTAAATTCCTCCTGTGATTTCATTAGAGTTCCCATTGATTCATTATAATCCTAAGTGATTTAAGTCCTGAACTCCCCCCAGAGCTCCAGCAACCTAGCATGAACTAACTAGCTGTCCTAGTTCGTTTCCCAAACCTCCAGAATGACAGCATCTCCTCTTGAGCCTGAATCCTACAACATTCCCTTCTTCTAGGTAATCAGGCTCAGGTTCTCTGCCTTCTCCACCTGACTCTCACCCCACCCCCAACTCCATTCATTACTGACCATTTGCCAAGTCTTTTTGCTTCTATCTCCAAAAGACCTTTCCCATTCACCCTCCTTTTCTCTTCTTATGTGGCCACCATCCTGGTTCATGTCCTCTGGATCCTTTCTTTTATTATCATGGATATGAGCCCATGAGAGTCCAATCTTAGAGTCATAGACAACAGGATCAGCCTACTAACGATGCATGTGGGGTGGGTTTTGTTGACCCTTTATATGGAAAAATGTGACGCACAGAAGGGAAGTTCGCATCCTTGGCATCTAGGACAGACTCTCACCTAACCTGTGCTTGCCACAAGTCCTTTTTGCAGCTGAGGACAATGAGGCTTGAAAAACATTTATAGTTTTTACAAACTAGCTAGGCAACACAGCTAATCCATGGGTTATCTGACCTTCACCCAGATCTTCCAGCTCCAAATGTTTCCTCTTTCTACCACATCACAGTCAGTGCAGAAAAGGAGAGAGGGTATGCGCTGGAGAATGGCTTCAGTAACACTTGAAGAAGGAATTCTGGGAGTGCCGATGTTTCAGGAAAAAAAGCCTCTATGCTAGAAACAGGATCAGTGGGAAGTGCCAGAGAACAGCTATGTCCTATGTCTTTGCAACTGCCAGGAGCTCCTCCTAAGAGAGGTCACTGTCTCACTCCTGGATCACAAAGAATCATGGCGATAACCTTCCAATGGGAAGAATGAGCCAGGGCTTAGATTGGTTCATCCAGTGACATAGTGAACCCTTTTCTCTGCTTCTTTCTGAGAAATGTAACTGTTTAGATGAAACAGGCCATGAATGTTATTAAATACATAATTTCTCAGTGAAACATTAAGGTTATTTAGAATAAAATTTCCTTTAATGAGCATATAAACCTCTAATGTCAAAAAGTTCTTGTATAAACACAAACATGAGCATGTACTTTAGTGTTGAGCAATATTACAAACATAATTTTAAAGACCCACAATCTTGAGGTTGGGCTGATTTTTTCTGTTCTCTTTCCTTCCCTTCCCTTCCCTCTCACTGTTAAACAAGTGCCTTATTTAGATAGGAAGGCAAGTAGCCCAACAGAGCCAGGGCTGGGAGCCAGACCCAGGAGAAGGAGGTCTCATCCCGGCCACTAGGACAGAGACAATTGGGTCAGATCTCAGCCATGAACCTGCTGGCAAATTAGCTTGTGTGTCATCTGTGGGAAAGCAGGAGGTTGTGTTCACCTATTTTCTCAAGGTATTTAAAGAAAATATTTTGACAATTTTTTTTTTTTTGCCTCAACCTTTCTACTAAGGATTCAGTGGTAGTCCAGACAGAAAGACAATAGATGACAGCTAGACAAGTCAATGTGTAATTGCTCATGGAGGAAAGTGGGATGGCTATTGCGCCTGGGAAGTCTCAGAGAAGAAGTTCCCTCTCTATGAGCACAGGCTGGTAGGGAGTCGCCCAGAACACTGAAGTGAAGTAACTTGGCCAGGGTCACACAATCAATCAGTAATAGTCAATACACATTGATTAAATACCTCCTAAGTGTCAGGTCTTCACTAAACCATGGTGTCAGGGGTCAGGACTCGAATCCAGGTCTGTCCAGCCTTGACTGGCTTTCTTTCCATGTCACATGACACATACACATGTGCACACACACACACGACAACTGAGGGTGGAGTGGGAAAGGGCACCGGCTCTGAGCCCTTCAGTGAGACCCCCTTTGGAGCCTGGTCCCAAGATGTGCTTCATGCAAAAGCTGTCATGGCTCCAGGGGCTCCCATAGCTGGAGAGCCATGTGGGCATGCTTGGGGCCCTAGCTGGGTGGGGCCACACCCTGAGGCACCATTAATGGGAGCGGCAAGAAAGGCTCCAGCCCCTTCTCCGAGAATTAGGCATCAAAGGGCTTTGTCAGAAGTTTGGACTCCAGTGACTGGGCAAAGTGATGTCTGTGTGTGTGTGTGTGTGTGTGTGTGTGTGTGTGTGTGTGTGTGTGT
>NW_027186352.1:3926030-3935963 GCF_028583685.1 Petaurus breviceps papuanus
GTGTGTGTGTGTGTGTGTGTGTGTGTGTGTGTGTGTGTGTGTGTGTGAGAGAGAGAGAGAGAGAGAGAGAGAGAGAGAGAGAGAGTGTGTGTGACAGAGACAGAGAGATCCAGTTAATCAGCGTGCATTTGCTGAGTGCCTGCTGTGTGTTAGGCCCTGTGATAAACACTATGGGCACAAGGAAGTTCAAAACAGCCCTGGATCCCAGAAGTCCACACTCTAATGGGAAAGACAATATGCAAACTATCCACAGACAAGATGTAGACAGGATGAGTTAGAGTAAACCAATAGAGAGAAGGTGCAGGTGAAGAGGGTGGGGGTGGGGGAGTGAGTGGGGATGACATGGTCAGACTGAATTTGGGAGGATCAGTTTGCCAGCTGAATGGAGGGTGAGCTGGAGGGGGAGGGGAAGAGTCAGGAAGTTCCCCCCCTCTCCCCCCAGCAGCTCTGGCCACAGTCCAGGTGTGAGGGGATAAGAGCCTTCCTGGTGGTGGAAACAGGGCCAGAATAGAGAAGGGGGTCTATAGGAGACTGTGGAAGTGGCAAAAATCAACAGAATTTGGCAACAGATTGGAATTTGACATACATCGGAGGCTCACAGCGAGGTTATGAGGCTGTGTGACTTGGAGGCTGGTGGAGCCAGTCAAAAGGCAGTTAAGTAGAGAGGATTTTGAGAGAAAGGTGATGCCTTAGCTGTGGACATCCTGGTCCTTTGCAGAAGGATGGCCTAGACTGGTGGGTGATACAGGCAGAAGCAGGGCGAGCTAAGCAAATGTCTGCTTCCCAAGCACAATCATTAAAGACACCCGGGCACCAAGGCCCAAGGTCTCCAGCGAAGGACCCTCTGAGGGGGCTGCTTGAGCCCATTTAACATTTTAATCAATGCTGTTTAATGTTAGACTATTAAACATTTTTTTCAATGGCTCAGGCAAAGGTACAATGTTAGGTTTCTTCATTTCACATGACAAAAGTTGGGACAAAGAGCTCACACTCTGGAAGACAGTTGCTCCAAAAGATCTTTACAGGCTAAGCCATGAGGCTTCATCTAATAATAAGATGAAATTCAATCAGGAACAAATTTGAAGTTTTGTGCTTAGGTTAAACAATCAGTTTGACAGGTCCAAGATAAGCAAGGAAGAGAATGAAATTTTTCTGCAAGAGACTGAGGCATCTTAGCCAGCCAATATGAAACAGCATTGGGAGCCAGCAGCCTGGAAGGCTAATGGGCTTGTGGGCTGCATGAAGGGGCATGATCTCCAGGGATAAGGAGATACAAGGCCCTTGGCCAGACTCCCTCTGGTACAGTGTGGTCTGTTATGGTCCAAGGTGTTAAGGAGGCAGTTGATCAGCCGGGGACATCTTGAAATAGGGAAACCAGTATGAGGCAGCAGCTGGAATCCATGCCCTCTAGAGAGAGCCAGAATGTTTCACCTGGAGAAGAGAAGACATGGCAGGGCTGTGACAGCTGTCATGAAGAACTGTCACATGAAAGAGGCATTTGCTTTGTTCTGTTTGCCTCTAGAAGTAGAAGGGGAGATGAGATTCATTTAGGCTTAACATCCACAGAATCAGAAGTTCCATAAATGAAATGTCCCTCCTTGGAACCCCTACTTCTGCAGCATCCCCCGCCCACCAAACTCACAGCCAGCCATATGTAATTTCAGTAATGCATAACTCATGAAGCCTGTAGACAATGACTTCAGGTGCAAGTGTCCATCCTCATCTCTCCACAGGGGGCCTCAGCTGCATGGCTGGGACCCCTGGGGTCGAGAAGAAGCCCATCACCACCCAACAAACAATGGGCAGAGAGCAGAAGGAGATGGGGAAAAGCCCTCCCTTGTTGCCATGCTAATTTTAAAATGTTCAATCCATGTTGGTGCTAGAAGAAGGCCATGGGCAGGGATGTTGGTGCTAGAAGAAGGCCATGGGCAGGGATGTTGGTGCTAGAAGAAGGCCATGGGCAGGGATGTTGCTCCTGCACTTTCAGCAGCTGCCAAGTTTCTGGCTGTAACGTTGTGTCTTATTGAGAAATGCCAGGGCCCTTGTGAATACAGGTGTGCCTCTATGTGCACTCTCTGCTTCCCATTGAACCCAGATTGGCAGCAGAGGTGCAGCCAAATGTCTCCTCTTGGAGATGTCTGCCGCAGGACAAGAATCTGGCACGGGTTAGCAGATTCTTCATGGTCTTAATATTTAGAAATAGCAAAGTCTCTCTGTGAAAGGCTGGACGTAGAAGGAAGAGAGGTTCAGCTATGCCCCAGAAGCTCACTACAGGAGAAACTCCAGCTGCCATCCATATGCCTTTGGGTCAAGTCTTTTCAACGCAATAGAGTTGAAGAAGGAGGCTAATGGAAACTGAAAACTGTGCTGTTGGACCCATCCAAGTGGCAACTTCACCACCTCTCTGTGCCCTGGCTCTCCCCAGACTTGGGCAGAGGCCTCATTACCCAGGGAATGTTTATGAAGGGACATTTACTGATTCTCCCACAATCATGGATACCTTCAAACGGTCCATGAAGGCAGGATCCTGCCCACTGAGGCTAGCTAACAAATGGCCATAAACAAATGATCTGGGCACAGTGAAGACATCCGAGGATGTTGGCAGAAATGGAGCCTTAGAACAGAGACATTCCCAAGACTGAAGTTCTACTCTCCTCATCATTCAAGAAAGAGAAAAGGGCTAATAGACCCTCGCTCAAGTCCCAGATGTCTAATGAAAAGCAAACAGCATGGGGCAAGGACAGCGTATAAGCCTCCTTCTCTGAACATGTAGGTTCACTTCAAGTACAGGAGATGTCCTGCTTCCCAGCCTGCTCAGGCCCATGGATCCACTAGCCTGCTGCCGCCTTTGATGTCTCTGGTGCTAAATGTGTGCTTGGGATTCTGAGCGTCAGGCACAACAGCAGCTGTAACTGCCCATGCAGAGACCCAAGCAGCACCTGTTAAATAACCAATGCATGGCTGCAGACTTGCAGTAAGCTGATTCTGGTCCAAAACTCTCTGCCCCGGGTTCACCTGAGACGGGTCGCCCAAAAGGGCAGCTCTGATAGGACCCAGGCAGCGACTCTTCCTTTGTGTAAATCATCTCTTGAAACTGTCCCCTGTGTGGATGCCGGTTACCCCCTCACCTGAGCTACACACGCTGCTGCTCAGCTCCAATGATGGTGCATCCCAAGTTTCCTCCAATCTCGCCTTTGTGGACAAGTCCTCTGGGCGCCGGCCCCCATCTCTTTCCTCGGCCTCCAGTGAGTTCTCTTTTTTTTTTTTGTTAGGAGCTCATTAAGGGGAGTCCCTGATCTGTGGATTAGTTCTCCCAGTCCACAGCGCAAGCTCAATAGCCACCATTTATGTAGTGCATTAAGGTTTTCAAAGTACATTAAAAAGACCTTATTATATCCGCATTACCACCCTGGGAGCCAGAGATTTATTTAATTTTGCAGATCAGGAAACTGAGGCAAGCAGACAGCTCCAAACTTTCTGAGGCCATATTTGAACTCAGATCTTCCTGACTTCAAGTCCAGTGCTTATAGCTGCCTCTGATCAGTATACAGGTATGGGTCTTTGCTTGGAGGCATCCCCACAGAAGGTGGGCACGTTGAGCAACACATGGAAATGTGGCTCCTGCATAGCACCCCTGCCATCAACACCCCCAGGGCACGAGGAGCAATGAAGGCAGGTTTCTGATGGGGAGATTTCCCATCACCCTCCCGGCAACCAGGAGGTTCGCAGCTATAGATGCCAAGCCACAGCTGGCACCCTCCCCTCTGCAGGGTCTGGTGTTTGTTTGCTGTTCTCATTCATTAGAATGTAAGCCCCTGAGTTCATGGCTTGAATAGCTTGTGTTTGTATCCTTCACACTTAGCTTAGTGTCTGTCACATAGTAGATGCCTAATAAATATATATGTTCCTTCTCTTTCTGTCTCTGTCTCTGTGCCTCTGCCTCTGTCTGTGTCTCTGTGTGTCTTCCAAGCTCTGGATCCCATACATAACTGTAACATTCCTAAGAGAACGGTATCTAGGGTTTGCTCAAAGAGTTTTCCAGGAGGAAAGCACCCTCTCACCAAGACAGTCAATCAACTTTGGCCAGCTCCAATTGGGAGCTTTTCTTTGCACCAGGAGGAATCAGCCTCTGCACCTTCTGTTATTTCTTCAGGCTCTGCCTTCGTCCTTCTATATGGAGACCAATGAGGAACCAGGGCCATGATCTTGGCCTGAACAATCTTGAACTTAGGAGAGAATGTTGATGGGAAGGAGTATGGAGGTAATAATGGGAGAGAAGCCCAAGATGAGAAGGCATTCTCTCGTGAGCTAAGTCTCATTGTGCTGGGTCAAAGGGCATTGCCTGAGACCCTAGGAACCTCCAAAAGACACCCCACATCCAGCCATGTGCCCAGAACGCTAGCCATCAATGTCCTGGTATTTTCTTTGTTATTGTTGCTGTGTTGTTTTCTGATAAATTAGACAGTTTGTGGCAGTCTAATCTAATAATTCAGAAGCAGAGATAGATTATGCACTTACCATATTCAATACATTGAACTAAATGCTGCAGATTAAAAAAAAGAAAAGAAATACTGATCTTGTCCCTTCCTGAAGGAAGCTGGCATCATGATGGGACAGACACCATATAAAGCCAGGTACATACCACATGGACCCAAAGTAGGTGTGAGCTAATATCAGACAGGCTGCTGCAGTTCTGGGGACTAGGAAAGGCCTCCTGCAAACACTAAGAGTCTTGAAGAGATGCAGGAACTTTCACAAGAAATCATACAACACAAGGAAATTCAGAACCTCAGATAGCCAGCCAGGGAAAAGAGAGAGCCCTCTTCAATGACACTCCCCTGCTTCACATTGCCCTCTTCAGCACAAACGGCTTGCTTGGCATCAGCCATGGGGATCCAGAATCTGCTTCTGTGACATTGTCTACAGGCAGCCTTCGGAAGGCAGGCAGGAGAGGGCCTTCATTAGGGCTCTTGGTAGCTTCAGTTGCCTACCTGCCCCCAGGACACTGCCTAGTCAGTCAGTCAGTCAGTTAATGAATATTTACTAAGCACCTATTTTCTGCCAGAAACTTTTCTGATCATGATAACTCCTAAGCAATACACTTGTTATCATGGGGAGACTGTGAAATCCCAGATGGGCATGTAAAGGATTTGGACAGAGAAGATGGTTTTATCCTTTCTTCAAGTTGAAGGTCATACTTTGGAAGAGAAAAAGCAATTGGCAAAGGAAAAGCTGCCTTCAGTGCTAATCTGTTCATGAGTCAGTGTATAAGATGGTGCAATGTTGGGCTGCTTCTAAGGGAGAGAGAGCAAGAGGGAGCGGATTTGAATGAATGTTCCCCAGTTTTGTGGGCTGTCTTCTTTCTATATGTATGCCTCAGTCTCTCCTTTCTTTTTTCTCTTGCTGATGCTGATCCACAGGCTAAAGATGGGGGGGGGCGGTTGGGAGGGTAGAAAAGTTCTAATTCTCTCTTTGTCTTTTGACTTTCTACTCAGTCACTGAATTTCAACATCAATGTCATATTCTTCCAAAGCCCCTGTTCAGACACCCATGACAGTAATAGCTTTCCCCTTCAAACCTCCAGAATAGCATTTGCTCATTACTTATTTGCTTTAGGGAGACAGGTAAGGATCTCTAATACACCCCTAAATTGAAATGACCAAGCATTTAATTTGCTAGACACACTATGCTTGGCATTAGCAATTCAAAGATGAAAACAGTCAACTGGAGAAGCTCTTGTTGTAGGGTAATTCAATTTTCCCAAGAACATTCAGTCCCTTAATTTTATTGATGAGGAGAGAGAATTTGAGATGGAAAGTGGCATGCCCAAAGTCATTTGTTACATCACTGCTGGAATCTGACTATATGTGTGCTTTCTCCAATTCAATTCTATCTCCTCCCAGCCAGCTAGCTTCCGAAGGAAGGGACATTGGTCTCACTTCACAGTTTTAGCTGTTTACTCAGTGCTTTCAAGATGTAGCAGGTACTTAGCTGCTGAAGGAAAGAAATCTGACCCAGTCCCAGGATTATACCGTGCTTTACAAATGCTGCTTATTTTATTATTGTACTGAGATATCAGCTAGTCACTGGTTTCTGAGTTCATGACACTCACCCCAACTCTGGTGAGGGACATTTGAAATAAAAAGGACTTACATAGCAGACAAAGGCCCTTCCCTCATGGAATACATACATACATACACACATGCACACATACATACACACATGCATACATACACACATACATACATACACATATTAATATATAGCATGTGCTGTGTTCTGCTCTGATGATTAAATCAAGGTGAAGTTAGTCAGTTAAAGCTTGAAACAGCAGAGGCAACGTGCCATGGGAGGAGCAGAAATGCACCGACAGTCATGCTTAAATCTCCTGGAGAGGCTGGAGGGGAAAGGCCATAAGGGAATGATGCAGTGTGGGCTGCATGGGCGCCTTTGGCTCTCTGAGAAGGTCAGTCATGGTCTGCCACATTGGCCTTGTCGTCCTGTTGGGACAAGACATCGGGATGCTTCTTGTCCCAAAGATAAATCCCTGATGTATCTAATACCTGAGTTCTTAAACTCCACTGATGTCAGTACTCAATAAATACCTAATTCTTTCTTAAATACAGCCACCATCCTGGCCCTCCAATTAGCTACACAGGATCAAAAAAGGAGCCTTTGACACTATTAGCATTCATATTCACAATGTATTTCTCTTCAATCTGCAGAGTAATCTAAATTGCCCTGTGAAATTGCTCGGCCCATCATCTTTGGAAGGCTCAGCAGGGAGACGGATTCCCCCGGGGCCTGCTTCCTTACTGCCTCACTATTTGCACAAACATTGGCATGTGTCCACCTTCTTCTGATTAGCCTCGATTAACCACATACTGAATTCCAGCTGGCACCTTTTTTTAATGAAATGCCCAAGTTGGATGATGCTTTTTCTTTTTTCTTCAACAGCAAAAGCTGCTTAATCAGACAGAGCTTTTCAAAGGCACATTAACTAGTGTGTTTCTATGGCATTGTAAAGTTTGCAAAGCCCTTGGCACGTGCTCCCTGTGTTCCCCCATCAGATTGGTGGGTGTTAAAATCATCCCCACTTTACAGTTGTGAAAAAGAACTTAGGGGAAACTGGAGCAAACTCAGAGACCGCATTGCTCCTGGACAAGGAAACCCAGTAGTGGCCAGAGGTAAGGTTGTGCCCGGCTTCCCCATCCCCCAACCTCAGCCCTCCCTCAGGGAAGTGAGCAGACTGCCAGGCCAGTTCCACCCCCCCCCATCCCAAGAATCAGCCCACCTTCACAGAGGTGATCGGGCTTCCCGGTCAGGGAGACTTGGCCCTGGAGGGAATTTCGAGGTGTGTACTGACCAGTCACTGTTCTTGGCCTTTGCAAGTTTCTGCTTGCCTGGTACCTAACCCTTGGCCATGTGGCCTCCCTTTAAAAGCCAACACATTGTCTGTGCAGACTAACTATTCAATTTGGCGCTGACCCCCGATAGTCCCGAGGAAAAAAAAATCCACTTCCACATTTTACTCTTGGGGGTCTCCTGTCTCACACCTTTGGACACAACAGTAAGAGGCCCCTCAGATGAGGACCAACTGCTCCTGCCCTGTTTATGGGGCCTCTGTCCTGGACCCTCCCCAGGGCTTGGATGGATTCTCTCTTAATGAACAGGCTGTGCCACTCGGCCAGGGCTTGGAAGGCCTGAAGATGCCCTCTAGGGTGTTTTGATGACATGCAGCAGACACTGCCCAATGACATGTTGCTTCCTCTGGAATCACTATTTTCTTTGCTTTCCTTGTGACATGAGCTGGAATTGAAAGTGTCTATTAAAAAACAGCAACTAGAAAGTAGCTTCATATTTCTAGGAAGGAGATGATAGAACGAAACCCAAGAGACCAAGCTGCCTCCAGCTAAGAGATCTGGCTGTCAGTCAAAGACTCCAGTCACTAGGAGATTCCCCAACACACAGGCATATAATGCTTCTGTTCCTCTTTGTTGAGTTCAAACTGGGTCAGCTCTGAGACAAGCTGGACACTTTCTTTCTCAAGTCACAGTTTTAGGGCCCATGGGAGGCCTGATCATGAAGCCTTCTGAATGTGAAATATACCCATCAGTTTTAAGACAGGAGGTGATAATTCTGCTCCATTGGCTAATGCTAAGGATTTGGCTCAAAGGAAAAAGTGAACTGATAGTGACTTTGCTGTATCTAGTATTCCCAATATTATTTTGAGCTAGAGATTGCTTATTCCCTGTATCATGTCCAGCCCCCAAATTTGGAGTAATAAAGATGAAATGCATGCTTGTGTGGAGAATGCCTATAGGTACCAGTGAAACAGAGCACAGGTTTGTATGGAACAGAAAAGGCATCAGTGCCTATTTTTGTATCAAGTGATGATACAGTGACCAGAAAAAATGAGCATTCCAGAAAAGGGAAGAACCTTCTTTCTCGCCCTTCTGCTTCCCATTCCTCTTCCCCTTCCCCTCTCCCTTCCCTTCCCTTCCCCTTCCTCTTCCTCTTCCACTTCCACTTCCCCTTCCTCTTCCTTCTGGAATGAGGAATGAGAATATGAAATTAAGAAAGGGGTTTGGCTCATTTTGTTCTAGGTCTCTCAAATCATCTGGATTTATGCAGCTGGAGGGGTGATTTGTATTCTGACCAGAGCAAATATACATAGAATAAATCTGTTCTTGGATCACCAGAACTGACAGTTTCAAAGAAGTTGATTGAGGGGAAAATCAAAGTAATATACAATCAGAAGAAATTAGTAAAATCTCTCAATTATGAAGGAATAGTCGATCTCTCACACGAACACTGGGGGGGCATCTCTGTCTAGCACATGAAAGCTCAGGGAATGTTATGCGGGGTGGAAGTCGACTTGGCACAGGACAAATGCCTTTTGAAGAACAGCTAAATGTATAATTAGGTGCTGGACATTTATGATGTTTTGATTACTGTTGCCAGCCTCTGTGTGTGTCCATGTAGTATGTGTCTAAGTGGGGTGGGATTTGGAATTGGAATGGGGGAAGAAGGAAGAAGGGAAAGTGAGTCTGGGGGGAAATGATAAATACACCAGACCCCATTTCCTCTGTGCAAAGGAAAGAGAGGCCACCTCTAACTTCCCAATGACATAATACTCAATACTTAAACAGATCCATGATCTCATTGGTTTGGCAATTACACCCAATGATAAAAATCTAAATCCATCATCATCGGCCTTTCTCATTTCCTCCTGGTTTATGTCCCCATCAAAATCCATTCAACATGCTGCCCACCCCCCTCATTTTGGAGATTATCAGGGAAGCTCTCTGGCTGTCTGCCTACTATTCCTCACTCACCACGAGGGTCATCACATCCCTCTATGGCATCCAGACTCCTTCCTTAAATCACGTCCCCCCTTCCCCAGAACAAAACAATGGACCCTTAACAAGGGACACATTATAAGGTAGAGTTCAGCTGCTCAGAAATTTGGGAACCAGTGAATCAATTGTGGTTCCATTTTTCTTTATCATGAGCAAGCTCCGCTAGTTCTGAAACCATCCAATTTGGCCTGAAGTAAGGGAGATGACCTCTTATGGCAATAGAGCAAGAGAACTGCTTCTGACCATTTACAGATTCCATCAGACAAGAAGTGGAGAGGAGTTTCTTTCTTGGAACACAAAAAGTGGACTGAGGTCAGATTGTTGATTGTATTTCGATTGAGGTCACATTCAATGAAGATAAGGGCACTTAAAAGGGAATGACCACAGACTGCCAGCATAAATAGGGGTATGAGCAGGAAAGGGACTTTCACCTGAATTATTAACTCCTTACAATCTTCTATGCCCTTCTCGACCCTTTGTCTTCCCCATTCTCTCTCTCTCTCTCTCTCTCTCTTTCTCTCTCTCTCTCTCTCTCTCTCTCTCTCTCTCTCTCTCTCTCTCTCTCTCTCTC
>NW_027186352.1:3945963-3982478 GCF_028583685.1 Petaurus breviceps papuanus
TCTTTCTTTCTTTCTTTCTTTCTTTCTTTCTTTCTTTCTTCCTTTCTCAATCCTATAATTTGGACCCTTGCTTTCTAAACTCTGACTCAAAAACAAACAAAATATTCAGAAGAAATTTGAATAGTCAAAGGAAACCAATTCCTACATGTCTGAAAATGAATCTCATTCTGCTTAGTACCTAAAATATATTATTCCTCTGCCAAGAGGGGGTCAGTATGCTTTATCATTGGACCTTTGGAATAATGGTTGGTATTAGATTGATCCAAGCTGTTTAGTTGTACAAAGGTATTTTCTTTAATTTTATTTACAATGTTTGTTTAAGTTAAAATTATTATGTTGATAATCACTAAAATAGACATCTATTTACCCAAATATTTTCATCTTATTAAAGATTTCTATAAATTATTTTTTGTAGTTTTACTCATGTTGTTCCTGTATGTGAAGATTCCATGTGTAGAAGCCAAAATTTATTATATATTATGTCATTAAAAAAATGGAATGTACTTAAAAAAAAACTGTTACTCTTAGGGTATGTTTTTAATGTACAGAAATATTGATGTTTTATATGAAAGTGTTTTATATCCTACAACCTTTATCAATTTGTTTCAGTGAATTTTAGTTTACTCAAAGCAGTCCTAATATATGCAAATAATTGTTTTGTGTTCTTTTTCTTTGTCTTTCTGTCTCTGTCTTTCACTCTGTTTCTCTCTCTCTGGCTCTGTATCTGTCGCTCTATGTGTGTGTGTGTGTAATTGTAGCAGCAAGCACCCCAAGCGTCCTCAGGGTGGCTGCCCATACAGGTTCTTGGATCTGCTTTGTTAAAGGAAAGCAACTCAAAATGGGTTAACAAGCTTACTTTAATCAGTCAGACATATATCGTTTACCTTGTTCAGGAGAAAAGGTCAGCACCCCGAACTTCAAAGCATACAGGCAGAATTATCAAGACAGAAACAGATCAAGTAGACAGATTTCCAAACTGTCCAACCATTACATCCATACCCAGTCAACATCTGGGTTTCCACATCTGGTTTTTTCAAAGCCAGGGGGGCCCTGGACAACGGCTTCCCAGAATACAGATCAAATCACAGAACAATTCTCAAAGTGAGCCCCCAAAACAAAGCTACACATCAGGGCTTATATAGCTTTCTCCTGGCTCAGAGAATGTAACAACCTTATTGACTCACTGGCCAATCAAGAAGTATCTACTGAAAAACAAGCCTCCCACCCCAGGCTTCAGGTGCACTTTAGCCTAGGGGCAGGGAAGATCTTCCAAATTTGCATTCCCATTACAGCAATATATGTGTATGTGTATGTGATATATGTGTTATATATATGTAATATGTGTGTATAATACATGTGTATTTAATATATATGTATATATCCCCTCATCTTCCAATATTATAATTTTGCTTTTTTCCTATAATTTGACTAACTTTCACCCACTAAATATTTAGATGGCACACCATTCAATGCATTCATTTTAATTATTTATGTTGAATCAATATACATGGTGACTTGTCATAATATAGTTTACCAGTTTATTTCTTTTAATCACCAATAATGTAGCACTTGTTCTGTGTCAGACACTACACTGAATCCTTTAAAATGATCATTTTTGATTGTCATAGCAACATAAGGTACTTTTATTATTCACAGTCTGTAGTTTTGACGAAGCTAAGGCAATAGAGGTTAAGTGGTTTGCTCAGGGAAACACAACTAATAAGTGTTTGAGGCTATATTTGAACTCATGTCTTCCTGAGTTTGAGCATAGCACTCAATCCACTCTAGCCATCTCTATTTTTCATCTTTTTTATCTGTGCTCATGATTGCTGCTCCTGCTTTTTTCAATTCATTTGAAGCATAGTAGATTAACCTCTGAACTCATTCTTTCCATCTCTGAGGTAATCTTTGTTTCAAGTGAATTTCTTTTTAACAATTTTATTGTTAGATTCTGTTTTCTAATACAATGTTTCACCCTCTTTCATTTTATAAGTGAATTTATATCATTTATTTTGATGATTACAATAGCTGTCTCTTTACCTTATTCACTTTTGCTTTCCATCATTTTGATCTCTGAACTATCTTTAAAATGAAGAAGCTGTTGAAAGAGTAGTGTTCATAACTCTTGTTAAATATAATTTTAAACTATGAAGTTGTCTGTTTCTGCCCTTCTCTTCCCCACATATAGCCCACAACAACTTGTTACCTTTTCATTCTTTTTTTTTTCATCACTTTTCTTATGATCCATCCTCCACCATTGGAGTTCGTTTTTACTTATGGCTTTTCTCTTACTATCAACCTTACTTCCTTACTCCTCAGTCACACTTTTCCCTTTTCCCTGTTTATGACTATTTGCCTGCTAAATGGAATCTATTAGTACATGAAGTTCTCTCAGTGAATGTGTACAATTCTTCTTTTTTTCTAGTTCAGATGAAAGCAATGTACAAGTATTGCTATTCATCCAAAAATTTCATCCAAGTGCATATACATTTTTAAAAAATTGTACGCACTAGTTATAAAACACAGGAAGTTGTCATCCGCCCAAACTTTTTTTTTTCTCCTTTTCTAGTTCCATTTCTTTCCCTTTTATTTTTCTTAAGACCATCATAATACCAACCCTACTGTAGTCATATATGTGTTTTATTTATCTCCCTTTGTCACCTTGAAGTTATTAGATTACTGAAGGGATGCTTTTCTCTCCCCTTACCCCTTTAGAATATAAACTTTTCTTTCATCATCCTATAGACCTTTCCAAGTGCTCAAATATATTTACCTTTCTTGTTTTCCCTTGATTCCCATGTTTGCATTTCAAATTTTCTACACAGATTTCTGGTATTTTAATCACAGATGATTCCAAGACATGTTTCCATCAAAGATCATCTCTCTCTCACCCATGGTGCACCTCCCTCCCAAGTAAGACTATACTTAGGTTTGCTCAGAAAGTTATTCTTGCTTGTGAGCCTCAGATTATATTTTTATTACTGTTTTGTTATTTTTGTATGCATAAAACATATAATAATTAATTAAATAAATAGTATTGAAAAAGCAAAATAAACCAGTAATGCTTCTGACAGGAAAAAGGAACCACCTGGATTTAGGCACACAGATGTACTAGAAAAGAACACCATGAATTTTCTCTTGCTATATTAATTTCTCAATGGGTACCAAAGCCGCTCCTTGACTTCTCCACCATTTTTTTGTCCTTTGAAGTACAGACTTCATTTTGGACTCAGTGCAATGCAGACATATTATCCATATCTTTTCAAGATTTCTTAAGGTTGATTTTTAATCTTTACGTGATTGAGTAATTTCTTAAACAGGTAAAATTCCTTGCAATTTTGCAACTTGTAATGGTGGGTTTACACATATCCTCTTTCCAAAGGAGCCTGAAGCTCCTTTTGTTCAAGGAGTATTGATGTAACCAATTTCTTCACATTCTTTGGCTAATTTATGATTATTCATCTAAAGTTAATTTAAGAAACAAAGGAGAGCCCACCCCCAATGGGTCTTCCTTGAATTGGCTTGTCTATTGAAAGAATTGTCATGACAATGGATGTGAGAATAGAGTTTTTATAGATTTAATAGGACAATAGACATTGAGAAATCTGATGTTTAATAACTGAGTTTATGAGTTACTAAATGTTTCATTGTTGTATATATAGGATAATGCACCATATGCAGCAAGTTTTCAAATAAATATTTGGTGAATTGAATTTTAAGTTCATCAAATAACAACTTTTTAGATATTCATCGGGTAGTCAAGAGAACACTCATCACACATAGAATGAAAGATTCCAAATTCAGCTGATCAGTTTATAAAAATTAATGAGAGTAGGAGGACAGCAACATCCTAGCTCCCAAGAGTCCCTGTATAATTTTTCTTACCTGTCTGTCAACTAAAGAAATATAGTGAAGTCCAAACTTGTGCCAAAAGAATCAACTCCTCAACATGAAAGGCAGACCCTATAGTTACCCAAATATTTTCAATTAAGATTTTAGTTAGAATTGATTCTCTCTTTTAGTATCTTTTTTATTTTCTGTAAAAGCAAAAAGACTTCTCTGTTATTCTAGCCTTGAATAGCTTCCCCAAAGTAGCTTTTGGTAAAATGTAGTCAAATTTATTTTAAACTGAGTCTCATTTTATATCTTTTTAAATATGCAATACCAGTTGGGAAAATTTTAGTTTCAATTTTGTCTGTGGAAAGTTTTAAATTTAACCACCAAAAAGCTACACTGGAGACTTGCTAATTGAGTGGGTCATTTTTCACAAGTGTGTCTACAATCATTGTAACTATACTTCAGTACGATCCAGAATGGTCATGCGATTCCACCATATCCTTTCACTCTTTGCCCCTGGTCCCCCAGTTTCTTACTGTCTGCGGTTCCATATGTTAGAAGGCATTCTAGTCTCTCTAGGATACTTTTTTTTCCTTTGCCAGAACTAGGTGTAGGGCTGGAAATATGCCTAAAGTGCATGGCATGTAAAAGGATGGTGAAAGGAGGCAACAAAGGATGCTATGAAATTTGATTTTTGGTAAATTCAATTTTAATGTAAAAAAAGCTTTCCTTCCCCAGCATGTAGTGGATATTAGCTTTCCAGAAGTTTCCACATCACTCTAGGGACTTCTATCTTCTGATGGGTATTCACAAACAGTGCAAAATCATCTGAAATATAGGGTTACTTTACACCTCCTGCCTGCTCTATCTCTACTGAAAACCAGGAGATCACTAGTCTGTCAGCTTCCTCTGGAGGCTCAGCTACTGATGATGTCGGTCAAGAGATTTTGCTTTTACATTTTAAGGAGCATGACTGAACAAGGAAATATACTTTTCTCCAGCTTTTAATCAGTAATTTTGCTTTTCATCTGTTCTTGCTTAACTTATAAAGTTTCTCTCAATCTTCCATTTTTTTTCTTTAATTTGGTAAAGTGAACTGATATTTCAATAATGCCTTGGGCACTACTTGGTCAGCCAATCCCCAAGAGATGAACACCCAGTTTTCTATTTTTTTTTTGCTTTGAAAACATTGTGTTTATACTTACACTTGTGTTTGTACACATCTGTGTATAAGTATATACATATTCATGACTTTGTCTCTACCTGTATATGTATGTATGTATGACTTTGGGGACACCCATAGGTAAGTAGATGGATGGATGCATACTGAGAGTTAGGGTTACAACAGTATCAAACTTCACTAAGACTTTTGCAAAAACATCTGTGTGTGCATACATACATACTTACATACATAAACCCATACATAGAAGAGAATATAGTAAGTACAAATAAGTGAATAAATTTATTTGCAGATATTTATCCATACATGAAGAATACATGCATGCACATGCGTATGTGTGTTCATTGAGAAGATACACATCCTCAGTGAAGACACTTAATGATGGCATCCTCACAGAGTCAAAAGCTAGTTAAGACCTGCAACTTATTGGGTATGCTTCCAAAATGCTTTCCTTTATGTTTGGGAAAATTGGCATCTCTGCCAAGGGCATGCTATTGATACCTGTGTTCTGATGTTTTTCCTTTTCTCTTCAGTCATTTTTGTTAATTTGGCGGTTAAAAAGTGCCCAGCATCAAAGGGCTGTTTTAATTCGCCTTTCTCTAACAAAGTCTTTGGAACCTTTGCTCATTTCACTTGTCACATGAATTTCTTGTTTTGAAAACTTCCTGCTTATATTTTTTAGTCAGTTATCAATTAGCGAATGTCTTTGTCATGTTTAATCTATTTTTATTCTATATCAAGTTCTTATCAAAACTTTATCAACACAGTTCTCTTCACATAGCAAGTTCTTACAGAATGAAATGAAGACATTTGCTGCAAACTCCCCCCCCCCAAAAAAAAAACACACTCACACACACGATGGAAAATGCTGTCTGTGTCCAGAGGAAGAATGCTAGAGTCTGAATGTGGAGCGAAGTGGCCTATTTGCTTTTGGTTTGCTTTGTTTTCTTTTTTGTGATTCTTCCCATTAGCTCTAATTCTTCTTTACATCATGACTAATGTGAAAATATGTATAATGTGAATGTATGAGTGGAGCCTATATCAGATTACATCCCATCTTGGGGAGGGGGGCGAATTTGAAACTCAAAAGCTTATGAAACTGAATGTTAAAAATTAAAATTGTCAATTAAAAAAACTCCCCTAAAATTTATTTATATATGTGTATAAACACGCACATATATACACACATAAGTATACACACATAAAATACACGAATGTTTGTATGTGTGTATGTATGTGCACATATCTACATTACTTTTTTTCATTCTTTCCCAATTCTGGTCATTGAAAGTATCCATTTTGTCTTCTATGTTCTCCTCAGTCTCTTACTGAGTTAAGACTGTTCTGAGGTAGTCGCAGAAGACAGGTCATACTTTCCATCATGACAGGCTAATAACTACTAGCTAATGCTAACATTTTACAGCACCTGCTATACTCCAGGAGCTGCACTAAGCACTTTCCAAATAGGATCTCCTTTGATCCACACAACAACCCCATGGAATAGGGTCTTTTATTAAACCCATTTTACAGATTAGTTAGTTAAAGCTCTAGCCACTGTGCCTCCAGCTGCTGAGAAAACTGGAAGTGGCTAAGGAGAAATTAGTCTGTTAGTTTTCATTACACAATTTTCGTTTTTATTATCACTAAACTGACAGTTTCTTAGACATATAAAATGAAGCTACGCACCTCCAGAGACTCTAACAGTCTATGATCTTTACCCAGAGTCCACTATATTAATGTGACATCTTTATTTCCCAGGGCAGTGAACACTGATACTTATAGTAAGAATGTTAGGTAATATTCACTTAGTACATAAAGGTCTGCAAAAGGCTTGACGACATTTCATTTTACCCTCACAGTAACCCTATGGGGTAAGTGCTATTACTAACCTGATTTTGCAGACTTTTCTCCCTCCATGCCATGTCCCTTGAAGATCTCCCATGGACTTAATGTCTCTGCTAGTGATTCTCAATTCTACCTCTCTTGCCCTGACCTTCATGGCCTTGCCCATCAGTCTGAGGGTCCCAAGAGAGGGGCTGAAATTATGGATAAGTTGTGAGGACCACACCATTTAATCCTCTCAAGATAATGAGATTTCCCAATTATGAGTTTCCTGTGGAAGGAAGGCATCATGGAAGGGACTAGACAAGACCAAAGTTGTGAGGGTAACTGGTGGAAATCATTTTTCCCCCTCAATATAGATCTATCTAAAGGGAATTTCGTGATGAAGCTCATTTGCAACCTGGGAGAGCACTAATGGAGCAATGATGTCTTCTGGTAAATTAAATTTCTCTGTTCATGCTGAATGGCTTCCCATGGGCATCCTATTTCTGTGATCAATGTTCTTCAGATCTAAACAACATTCCTTGAGTAAGTACTCCTATCTAGACTCTTAGCAGAACTCCCTCCTTCATTAATGCAAAACTTCAGTGCCCACCTCTGTGCTTTCATTGGCGTAAGTGATGCCTCTGATAATGCACATGCCACCTCATCCTTGACTTCTCTTCCAAGGTATCTTTCATTGATCCTCTGCAAGTATTCTAGAAAATGCGCTGGGGCTACTCTCTTAGATCTTGGGACATTTCATAGTGACCAATGGAGCCTGTGGCTCATTGATCAGCTAGTCTTCTTTGTTTCTATATGTCTGAATCAACATCTTATTAGTCTTCCACTATGTGCCACTTTTCCTGCCCACTTCTTCCTTGGCAAGGATTTGGATTATTTTACAGCAATGATGCTCCACCTCCCTTCCGTAGATTAGATACTCTGTCTCCTGGATCTGGCTTCCATTGGCCATCTTTCATGCCTAGGATGCTCACCCTCCTTCTCTCCACCTACTGGCTCCTCTGGCTTCTTTTGAGTCTCAGATAAAGCCTCACCTTCTTCTGGGAGTCTCTTCTTGATACTCCTTAGTTTTAGCCATTTCCCTCTGCTCATTCTCTAGTTGATTTTGAAAGCCTTTTTATTTTGTATTTAGTTGATAAGTTCTCTCCCCCTCCCCCATTACCACCATTAGACTATGAGTTCCTTGAGAGGGCAGACTCCCTATTTCTTTAATATTCCCAGCAGTGAGAACAGTTGTTGGCACATGGTGGATACTTAATTAATGCTTACTCACTGAATCATAGGAAAAAAAAATCAGCACACAGTTTGGGGATATTTTTCCAGTTGCCATTTTCCAGGTAATAATGGCTTATTTTTTCCCAAAGCTTTTGGAATCCTTTCACCCTCCTTTCAGAGATTTTGAAAATTGTTTACTCAGCAGAGTAAAAACGAAAAATTCTTAACATAAAATTCATAATAGACAACAGTCCAGGCCCCCCTGAAGGGATTTCCTCTCATCTTTGGACTCATGTTTCAAAAGCATTCTCTCACCTCCGTTACTTAACCCTTAAAGGGTGTTTTCAAGTTATCCTTCCATGCATTGTCTTATATTTTTTCAGTATGAAGATTAGGGGGCAGCTAGATGGCACAGTGAATAGAGCACTGGCACTGGAGTCAGGAGGACCTGAGTTTAAATCCAACCTGAGACACTTGACACACTTACTAGCTGTGTGACTTTGGGCAAGTCACTTAATTCTAATTGCCCTCCAAAAAGGAAAAAAAAATGAGTATGAAGATTATACGAGTTCACTCCTTGGCTCCTGAACTTGGGTCCCATATTTAGCATCCCAGGAGACAAGTTAATGTTTGTAGATGGTCTAAAACCTGATCATTTGCAACCTTGACCCTGGCCTTTTCTGAACATCACAAATACAGGAGAAGCAGAATAAGGACACCCCACATTGTTCGGCATTTAGTCACTTTCTTTACTTCAAGCCCTGTTGTGACGGAAGAATTCCAGAGTGAGCAGCCCACACCCCGGTTTTGTACCTCAACATACTTAACCAGGACTAGCCCTTATAAGCTGTTGGCTATTTGAAGTTATTCTAGATGTTAGGAGTTGTGCTCCAAATGGATGGAATTTGTGAACCCAGCATTTCTTACCTGCCAAGAAGGGGTAACTAATTAATTTGTTGTATAGAATGACTCCACTCCGTTCTACATTTACAGATACAGGGATTCCACTATATGTGGAATATACATACATACATACATACATACATACATACATACATACATATATATGTAGTGATCCTATCATTTTTGCATGGATTGTTTTCTCAGTTTGATTGACTACCCTAAGTTTCTCTGAGTCCTTCTGACATTTCTTAATATTCAGTTGCATTTATATACCATTGAGATCCACCCCCATACAAATGAAAAATATCCTAACACTCTACCCTACCCTCTACATACACACTCTCCCCCAGGACTTTCAAAAGAGCAGAAGAGAGCAATGTACATGCATAATGCAGGGGAATTTTGTAACCATGCAATTAAAAACAAATTGGATTCATCCCGTACAACTTTCTTTTTCTATTAACATTGTGGCACTTCACACCTGAAAGACTTAAACAGCCTTGATTATGCCTCTATTCCAGTCAGCACTGCTATTTCCTTACCAGCACACTGGCATGTTTCCTGTGCTCTGTTCAAAGCATCCCTAAGCATCTGTTCTGGAGAGAATGTTGTGAAAGAAGTGTCAGGAAATGAATTGCAAATACTGAGTAAGTGCTTTTTTGTGAAACAAACAACCAGGTGATGGACAAAGAAACAACTCCTGTGCCAGTTTATGAGCCTCATAAGCCATGACTTTAAATGTGGAGACATGGCCAAGTAGTGACTGATGAAAATAAATTACTGGGGGTGGCTAGGTGGCTCAGTGAGTAAAGCACTGGCCTGTAGTTGGGAGGACCTGAGTTCAGTTCCAGCTTCAGACACTTAACACCCACACAAAAAAACTAGCCGTGTAACCTTGGGCAAGTTACTTAACCCCAATTGCCCTACAAAAACCCTACAATAACCCAAAAACAAAACAAAACAAAACGAAAATAAATTACTGATAGCTTCTATTTGTGCAACACTTTCTTATCCACAAGGACCATATTATTGTCCCACATAAGGCAGATATGACTAGTCCCATGTCACTGGCAAAGTAACTTTTCTCCCATTGACTGCCTTTTCTGAAAGTTATAAGCCCAAAAGCAAGTAACTAGGAAGAATATGCAGTATATCTGAGAAGATATCAAATACAAAATATACACCAAAAGAGGAATTTCAATGAGAATGAAATGAAATGAGAATAGTATTGATAGGACTAAGAAAGACTTCAGAAGGCCACGGGAGGTTTGTATTAAGTGAGTTTTGGAGACAACTAGCTATATTATAATGTGACTCAACAGACCATATAATCCACTTAAAAATAATTGTGTTGTTAGTTAGGAATAGTTTTTTTTTTATTATTATTATTTAGGTAAGCAATTATATTTTAGCATGAACAGGGCCTGTACATCTCTTTGAATCAAAGTCATTGTATGAGGGGCCATGTCATCCCCAAAGGAATTCATATAAATATAAAAGACTATCTTAGACAGTCAAAACAATTTATTAGGTGGCTGCTGTGGGCCAAACTTTTTGCCAAATGCTAGAGATACAAGAAAGGAAAAAGACAATCCCATCTTTGATGGGGCTCTCAATCTAGTGGGGAAGACAAAAAGCAAAACGCTGAGTGAACAAGGTCGATTCAGGACAAATTGGGACTCATTAGCAGAGGCAATGCTCTGAGATTGAGTGGGAGAAGTAGCTGAAGTGAGCTAGTCTTCAGAGGTTGGTGCAAGTTTGGCATTTCCAGCAGACCTCTGAGAAGCAAAGGGAGGACTGACCTGTGGCAGAGGAGAGGGATATGAAAGGGAGTTCGTGGCTCTGTGGGAATTGCATAGCAGGAAACTCAGGAGAAACAAAGTCTCATTAAAAGATTGGCTCTTTCTCCATCTTTCCTTCAAGGTCCCAGTGCCCCTCTATTCAGAGATACTATAATGGAATCTATTTAGTTAAGCAAATGTTTCCAGTATATGAAAATTTGACTCAATGACAAAAACTCACTAGAGATAAATATATATGTAAATTTAGGCAGACATCCCAACCTCTGCCTAACTGTGAGGAATATTTTTGAATTGAGAGCTCAGGGTAATTTAGTTTGAACTCAGCACTTCTCATCTGATCTAAATTCCCTGAAGCCAAAGAGGAGGGAAACATGGGAGCTTAGGAGGCACTGGGAGCCCTCTGGGAATAAAGGAACATGATTTTTCTAAGAAGGTGTTCGAGGTTCTCAGATGCAGAGATATTGCGATGCTATCATTGTTGCATGGATTGTTTACTCAGTTTGACTGACTTCCCTAGGTTTCTCTGAGTCCATCTCTTCTGACATTTCTTAATATTCAGTTTCATTTATATACCATAATTTATTCAAACATCCCTCAACTGAGGGAAACCCAATGGATACAGGGCTGCGTCTGGAGGCAAGAAGATCTCAATTCCCATCTGATCTCAGAAATTTACTGGCTGTGCATCCCTGGGCAAGTCACGTCGCCCTGCTTGCCTCCTTTTCCTCAGCAGCACCTTCTGTCAAGGGCTTTTGTAAGAATCAAGGAGGATGACAACACAGAGGATGACTAAGCTTAACGCAGGTCCTGACCCATAATGGGCACTAAGTAAAGGTTAGCTGCTAGCAGGAGGAGCAGGAGGAGTGGTCTTAGCAGTAGTAGTAGTCGTTGTCTTCCTGTTCTATTTCTTGCTTGCTTGTATATGTATCACCAGCTCTTAGCAGTGGCCGTATACAGTAAGTGCTAATCAAATGTCTTAGGTATCTTTACAAGGATCTTATCCTTCATTGTTAAAAACTATATCTTCCACTTGCTTTCTATTCTCTCTAATAATGAATACCCTGAGGCCAAGCAAAGTGAAGCATATCCCTGTTTTACATAACACATGGAATGTTGGATGGCAGCTCTCATGCCCTGCCAGGTCTTTTCTTCCCTATACTAGACATTCTTGTGGCATCATCTCCAGGCCACAGAGATGCTGCTTGTTCTCTGGATGGTGCCCAGAACACCAGCTTCTCTCACAGAAAGGTGACTCCCCTCCCCTAGCTGTGATGTCACCAGGCTGGAGGACAAGAAACACCTCCCTTGCGCCTTCGTGAAACCCTTGCACCTCTCCAAGTGGCTCATGCTTCCTGAAACTGAGCGGCCCGGGCTTTGCACATGGAAGGGGCCTCATGCTCATCTTCTCTAGTGACCTGTTGTGAAAGACGAGGACACCAGTACTTTGGGAGTCTAAGTGAAATGCCCACAGTCGCAGAGGCCACAAATCAGGAACAAGCTGGGATCGAGTTCACAGCTGCTGGCTTCAGAGAGTGGGCTCTTTCTATCGTAATGGGAGTGTGTGTGTGTGTGTGTGTGTGTGTGTATGTGTGTGGTTTGGGGAGGGCACTGAAGGCCCCTGCAAATGTATTAAGTAATGGAAAATTATTTATTATGTGACGACTATGTGCAAAACACAGGGATAAAAACAGAAAGCCAAGAAAGGCTCTCCCTTCAAAGAGCTCACACTCTAAGGGGTAGAGGTGGGGAGAAGAGCATATAATGGAAGTTTCAGCTCAAAGTCACAGGGAAAGGCCCAGTAACCCTTCATGTCCAGGGGCAAAGCAGTTCATCATGCCATTCCCCTTCATGAAAACACACTCTGTCTAGTGCTGATCCATTCCTGTAGCTCTTGGTCACTTGGTCCTGGGCTTTCCCCTCGAGGGTTCCAGGGGAGCTGGTGGTGGTAGCTCAATTCTCCAACATGTGCCACTTTTTGTTACCTCTCTGTAAGGAGGGGCATGGAAGTGTCCCATTAGAAAGACACACGTCCTCAAATAACACTTAAAATGGAAAGGAAAGATTTTCTCCAATACCCTCACTGCATTTTTTGGCAATGATAACTTGGAAAGATAACCGTGAGGATATTTTCAGTCTTGTAAGATGAAGACAGACCTACTAAGCTTTGTAAAATGACCCCCTTACCATTGCAGGCTATTTTACCAAACAGAGCCAGAACTGGAAGGAGTTATCACTTGCAGATAATGGACTATCACATGGTCCATCTCTGGATCCCATAGCATCCCCGGCACAACCAGCAAAGTGGGTCAGGCTCTTCTAGAGAAGAAGGGCTCTTACAGAACCCAGTGCAGCTGGCAGAATTCCTCAGCCACCAGAATGATCTCAGCTGTCTCTCCCACAGGACAGAATGAGGAAGTCTCCCCTCCAGGGCCATGTCAGCCATGTCTGATCCGCAGATGACCCTTCTCAGCAGTTTCTGTGCTGGGGAGCATGAGGGGAGGGGGTTGGGGGGGGCCGTGGGACTGTAAGAATGCTTCAGGCAGAGCAGCAGCTACCAATAGTGATGACTGTCCTACACATGCTGGGATCATATGAGCCACTCTTCAGGTCAGGCTCCATAAGGTCCTGCAAAACCGTGAAATGCTGCAGCAAAACCAGTGAGGTGGTGGTGATGTCAATGATGGGCGTGACCACACCCCCTGTGCACAAGGCATTGCTCAGGCTCTGGGGAAACAAAAAGAAACAAGGAATTCCTGTGTGCAGGCAGCTTGAACAGAAGAAAATAAAACAATCACCAAGCTAGGACTGCACATGGCCATTTGAAGCGGGAGAAATCAATGAGGGATGGGGGCTTAGGAAAGGCCTCACGCATGAGGAGACACGTTGCTGGAGGGAGCCCAGAATTCTTAGAGGCAGAGGGTAGAAGGAGGCTTCCAGATAAAGGGGGGCTTGAGAGATGAGTGGTCTTGGAGACAGGAGAATTGTGAGGCAATCCTGGTTTTAACATTTACAAGCACATGACACCGAGGCTTTCCCCAAGCTGGAGTAATTAGCTCTTCAAAGAACAGTTATTTTAATTAGGTCATTAAATAGTTATTCATTAAAAATACAAGGTACTGTGAAAGCATTGGGGGGTACAGAGTTCTGCCACCTGAGAGAGTATATACCTTATTTTTGATTAGTCACGTCTGACTCTTTGGGACCACATTTGGGATTTTCTTGGCAAAGATATTAAAGTGGAAATTGCCATTTCCTTCTCCAGCTCATTTTTCATATGAGGAAACTGAGATAAACAGGGTGAAGTGACTTGACCAAGGTATCACATCTAACAAGTGTTTAAAGCTGGATTTGAACTCAAGCAGAGGAGCTTTCCTGACTCCAGGCCTGGCCCTTTGTCTACTGTGCCTCTAGCTGCCCCCTCATACCTTACATGGACATGCAGATCCTCAGAAAATTCAACATGAAATGTCCACAGTGATAGTCAATGCAGTTAGTGGTGATGGTCTGAGAAACACCTGGGGACATGAGGCCAGAGCTTGGGAAGGTGGCCGGGCATTGTCTGGGCATCACAGGGAAGGTGGAGCTGGAGGCCAGTCTCTTCTGACTCCAGGTGACCCTGCTCATGAGACCGGACGGCTCAGATTCCAGTGTGGGCATTCACACCGAGAACCCAGCGTTCTCCGCATGAGCACTTCCTTGGCTTGTTGTTTTGTTGATTTCTGACTTAATAAAGAGGTGAAGTGCTAGTAATGAAGATTAGAGGCCTAAAGGTGTCTGCCATTCCTTTGTTTTTAGCTAGACCTTTGTTAGATATTTACCAAAACACATTGAAGGTTGGGGGTGGAGCAAATTCCAAATGAAAAGGGGAATCTGAGCAAAGGAACGTGGTCAGGAAGTGGGATTCTGGGTATGGAGAGGAACGAGCTGACTTCTTCAGTGCATGGGAAGAAGTGATCGAAATGATCCTGGGAAGCTCGACTAAAGCCTCCTTACAGCAGGCTTTACACAACATGTGTGCTTCATCCAGGAGGCCAAAGGGGGCTCTCAATGTTTCTTTAGCTGGCACTAGCCTGGTTTTACTTGTGAAGGGTGAATGGTGATCATTATTTTGTCCTTCACAGAAAAGGCCCAAGAGAAATAAGGAAGGATTTCAGGGAATAAGGTAATGGGAAGGCAAGATTATCCATGTAAACTGATAGTTCACCTCTGTTCTTAGCATTCCTTGCTTTGAAGACTCTTTGGAGGCTTCTTTTTAGAGCTAGAAAACTGGGAAAGCTTTTGTACCATGCTAGGCTGTCGGTGCCCATCTCAAGTCTTTCTCAGCCACTCCTCACCTCCTTTCAGTGGAAGCCATTGAGTATTTGCTGTTCATCCTTCATTCTAAAGGAGAATGCATGGCATCAGCCCATCCCTGGCAGCATGCTTTCCCAGCTTTTACTAAGGGCCACTCTCACATTAGAACAAAAAGATCAGTTACTTTTGATTTCTTTTTCTTTTCATGTCTAATCTTGGTTCCACTGAAACTGACCAAGGCCAGTGAGAGAATTCCCTGGGAGGTTCAGGCCTGTCCAGGGCAGCAGGCTTGCAGGTCTGTTCTGCTTTTGAGTTCTAGTTCTGTAACTGATGGGCTATGTAACTTGGAACATCTCCCTTCAGACCTCTCACGATTACAGCTGTGATGACAGCAGGACCAGGTATTCCTTCTCCACCCTGCGGCTGCTTCCCTTGGTCTAGAGACAGTCAGACCCAGACAGACAGACAGATACAGTGATATCTATCTGTGCATCTAGGTATCTATCTATCTATCTGAGATAGAGAGAGAATGACTAAATATACAGACAGACAGATAGATAGATAGGTAGATAGATAGATAGATAGATAGATAGATAGATAGATAGATAGATAGATAGATAGATAGATAGATTGATAATTTAAGCCCTCGTTATATTCCAGGAACTGTGCTGGAGGTAGGAAAACAAGATCACTCCTATTCTCAGGGAATTTGCATTCCAATGGGGGAAGAAAACCTATGAAGACCTGAGTTCAAATCCAACTTTAGATTCTTACCAGTTGTGGGACCTTGGGCAACTTCCTTAATCTTTGTCTGCTTCAATTTCCTCACCTGTAAAATGGGGACAGTAATAGCACTGCCCTCGGAGGAATATTATGAAGTGAGCTGGTATTTGCAAGGCACTCAGCACAATGCCCAGCACATACGAGAGGCTTAAAAACGTTGCATTTTTCTTCCTTCTTTCTTGTTCAATCAACTGCTGTGGCTCCCTGTTCCCTCCACAGCCATATATGAAGCCCTTTGGTGGCTTTTAAAGCCCTCCATTGCTGGCCGCCTCCTGCCAGTGATTTTCACCATCCTAAGCTCTTGTCCAATGACACTGGTCTCACTGAGGCTCTTGGCATGAGGCACTCAAATCCCGCGAACCCAGGCATTTTCGCTTCTCATGTCCCATGTCTGGAATTCTCTCCTTTTCTCTAGCCTGACTTCCTTAGCTTCCTTCAAATTCTGGCTACGATTCTGCCTTCTACAAGAGGCTTTTATCCTGCTCCCCCCAAGGACAAAGCCTCCCTTTTGTTGACTCTCCTGTTCATCATATGTGTATAATATGCAGTATATACATATACATGTACACACACTCATTTGTCCATTGCCTCTGCCCTGAGACAGTGAGCTCCTTCAGGACAAGGGCTGGCTTTTACCTTTCTTTGTAACCCTACAGCTTAGTATTATTCTTGCCTCATGGTAGGTGCCTAATCGAAGCGTGCTGACATGGCTTTATAGCCAGCCAGGTCCCATGACGGCAGGATCCACATCAGGGAGGAAGATTGGTTCCTGATCCAGCATGTTGTTCCATGCTTGCCCTCAAAACAAAGCAAAGACCCTTCTGTTTCATGCCCTTCCTCCTCTTGCTCAGAAATTGGTAATCAAATCTTTATCCTTGTTCTGTGAAGCCAGAGGCTGCTCCGCACACTGCAGCCATCTTCAGAAGCCCAGTGACCCGGAGTCCCAGGTTGCCTTGGTTAGCATGCACCTTTCTGATACCCACTCCCATCCCCACTGTCCCATCTCTCTTGTGTGCTGTTTCTTCTACTGCACCCTTCTACAATAAGCCCACGTTCTATTAGCAAAGTCTCCTTCATGTTAGACTTATGGCTTATTTAACATTTCATTTTCTATTACTTTACCCTTCCCCTCTCCCCCCCACTCCCTGTCATGAGGTGTTTCACAGGAGGACATAATTTTGGTTGCCTGTTTTTGCGTTCTTGTACATAAAACATTAGAGGCTCTTAATAGATGTTTATTAATAGAATTGATACAGAGATATCTAAGCCTCTCTTTCTTCATCAAGCAAATAAGATCGAAAGTACTTTGTGTGTCCTGCTTCTCAGGCTGTTCTGGAGATAAAAAGGGGGGAAATGTAATGGACCTGGTGTCCTATAAAGTACAGTATGAATTTCAGCAGTGCTGATACTAATAATGATGGGCAATGATTGGCCACACTCTGGGGTGGGGCAATGACTCAGAAAGGAGGCTGGCAAGTCAAGATGACCTCCTTTGGTGGTTGATCCTTGAGCCCTAGTCAGCCTCATGTTTTATTTCCTTAACTACCATCCATCTTGGTCAAATGAAAGACCTGGCTATTACTAATATTACTAACACTGTTATTATTAATGCCACTTTTGCCATATAAATGGACGAAACTTAGAGAAGTTGGCTATCATTGAATGAAGACTTGGCAGAGACCTTAATGACATCTGGTTGACCCCAGAACTGGCCAAGCTCATCCTCAGTGGTGCAGTCAATGGGCAATCCAGACTTCTGGGAGTATCCATAGATGTAGATGTGTGGACCTAGGAAGCAGATGATCCATCATCTTCAGCTGTAGCTCTGTCTCACATACTTATTCCATAATGCAACTTGTCTAGGACTTCTCCTTTTAGAAATATTCTCATTTTCATTGGTTCACTAGTGGCTATTTTTAGGTTGTAATCACTACTTCCTCACTGTTCCAGTTTCTTCATGTTCAAATTGATAGTTTTTGACATAAAGAGGCCCAGTGTCCAGCTTCCTTGTTAACCCCACATACATTTTCTTTATTAGTTGACTTCCCTAATTTGCATGATCTTTTCTCCCCCTTAATAATTTGGGCAAGAAAACACTATTTTTTCTCTTTAGCTTATTGGGCTAAAATGAATTCCCTGCAGCTTTTTTGGCTGCCCTCATGTTTTCCATCCTTAATTCCCCCAACACAGCACCTTTGGAATTCCTCCTAACTTCTCTTGGAAGTTTCAAGCTTTTTCATGGCTGCCTTCCCAGCACCCTTGCCAGTTCCCTTATTAGTGCCAAATTCAGAGCTTCACCTTTCTCCCTGCAGTGCAACTCTAATGTGATTGAGAAAGTTGGCAAGAAAGAGTCTGTCAGAAGAAACAGATGAGCCTGAAAATCCAGTTCAGCAGGTTGTTGGGATCCCGGGGGAGGCAGAGCTGGCAGATCCCCAGGGAGGAGGCAATGAGATCCCTTGTTCCTTATTGCTTAAGGACCCATACAGGGAAAGAGTGGTAAACATATTGATCTTTCTCTGATTGGTCGATTTGTATACTCTCTAAAAAGACAATTAAAAAAAAAAACATGCTTTGTATCCATTCTGGGCAAAAGGGAGTTTGGGGAATTAAAACTCATGTTAAAAATTGTTTTTTGTCCTGGGGAAAATTATACTGCCCATAAAATTGTACAAATGCAGATAATTGTAATTGCACCAGCACTGAACAATGCAATAGTCTGGCATGAACCACAACTCTTCATGCAAGCCCGTTAAGTGGGAAGTCAAAGATAATCTAAAGGTATTGAATGTTTAAGGAATACTAATTTGTTGCATGATTAGCTGAAGCAAAACCTTGCAGGGAAATCCCTCTTTTATATATTCACAAGACCAAGGGAGATCTTGCAACAAGTACAAAGAATAAATGCAGAGATGTGGTCTTGCTTTCATCATGTGCAAAATGAAAGATCAGACCCAGATATACTCAAAGGTTCCTTTTTATTCTAAACCTCAGGGATTCCATGAATATAGTAGGGGCACACCATCATCAGTGGTTCCTTGCAAGTATGACTAGATAAATGAACAAGAAAGTAACTAGCTTGGCTCAATGAGCTCTCCCCAGCTCCAGGCTGCTGTATCCCTAGCACACTGGGAGGTCAAGTGATTAACCAAGAGTTACCCAACTGGCTGGTGTCAAAGGGAAGGCTTGGAACGAGGTCTTCCTGGTGCCAAGACCAGGCCTGGTCCCTCCTCTGTACTGTCTTTCAAATAATAATTATCATTATTGCTACATGTTTCTTAAAAAGAATAACAATTATTGGACACTCCATAGTAGGATGACTGTTTCATTCACTGATGAACTTCTCACCACTTGAAGTATTCATGCATTGGCTTGATAAACATTGACTAGAGATCAAAGAAAAGACCCCTTTGACTTGGTGCAGACGAAGGTGGGGTTAGAGGATTATACCAGGTAACCTCAAGGATTACTACCAACTTGAAGAAATCATGTGAAATTTCCACTTATTCTGTGAAATGGGCTGGGAGTCCCTTAATAAATCCTGGAATTTCCCTTCAGAAAAATAAAGCTCAGGTTTATACTTTCACAGTTTTTTTTTTTTAAGAAACAGGTTTTCCCTTTGAATACCTACAACCAATAATAGATTTTTTTCCCTTTGTTAAGTTACTTACCTAATCGGTTAATCAATTGACCTCTCTGGTTTTTAAAAATCACTACCAAATTGTTTTACTAGCCATTTCTTTATGGAATAGTTTAAGATCTGGTACCACTAAAGCCTGTTTCATTATTTCCCACTTTTTCTCATTACTTTTCTTGAAATTATTGCCCTTTTGTTCCTACTTATGAATTGCATTACTTTTTATAGCTCTATAAAATAATCCTCTGGTACCTTAATTGGTATGGCACTGAATAAGTAAGTTCATCTGGATTTTGTTGCCATATTTATTAAATCAGCTCAGTCTACCTATGAACAATTAATATTTCCCCAATTATTTAAGATTGTCTTTATTTTTATGACTAGTGTTTTATGATTGGATGAATTTAGTTTGTTTGTTTCTTTGTAGATAACCACTCAAAGTATTTTACACAATTCATTTTGAATGGAATTTGTCTTTCTCTTACTGGTGAGATTTGTTTGTATATATAGGCATATTGATGGGTTAGGTGTTTTTATTTTATATACTGTAACTGTGCTGGTTATTAATTGTTTCAACTAAGTTTAGCTGACTAAGGAAATCACCCTATACTTTTTTGTTTCATCCTATATTTCTTGTTTATCTTTGTCCTATACTGAGAATTTCGAGAATGGCATTTTATAATCACAGTGATAATGATTTTGCCTTATATCTAATCTTATTAGCAAATATTCAATGTGTTTCCCAATAATATAGGATTTGTTTTTTGATTTACATATCATTTACTATATTAAGAACAAAAATCTCTTTATTCTTCTGATTTTTAGTGTTTTTTTTCTTAACAGAAAAAGTGGTGCATTTTTTTCAAAAGTCTTTTCATCATCTATTAAAAATACGTTTTTATTTTGTCATTGTGTGCTTCATTATGCTTATTGACTTTCTGACTTTTAGTGAGCTAGCTTATTAATATTCATATAAATTGATCCTGCCTTTATTAAATAATCATTCAAATATGTTATTGTAGACTATTTTACAAAATGTCATTTATTCATTTATTTACTTATTTTTTGTGTTTTGTTTGTTTGTATGTGTATGTTTGGGAATGTTCATTTACAGAAAGTGTTCTCTGGTTTCTTTCTCTACTTTATCACCTCTTGATTTGGGTATCAAGATCATAATTTTATTATAGAAAGAGATGGCAAGGTTATCTTCTTTTTATATATTTGCAAGGAAATTTAAACAATACTGAAAGTGACCTTTAAAATATTTTAAAATTTTTAAAATTCCGTGGTTATAGACTGTTTTTGTTTTGTTTTCCAATTTCTTGTTCCGATATTGAGTTATTTTAATAATATTTCTTCTCTGTTAGTATGAGTATTTTATGTTATTTTAAGTATTCAACCCTTTCCTAATAGTTATAATTTTATTAGCAAATTATTGAGCAAAATACTTTCTGAAAACTTTCTTTATTTCATCTTAATTGTGTAAATTCTTGTTTTTTTAGATAAGAACAATTTTATAATTAGATTAGCTATCTTTCTTGAAAAATCAGTTTATTATTATCTACACTGCCCAAGATTCATTTTTAAATAATCCCTATATATTATATTAAAAGCCATAAAATAAAAAAATAGAAATAATAGTTCGTGTAATCCTATTTTCAAATATGTGAATAGAAAGGTGTTTCTTTGCTGTCTTTGTTTTATTTCATGAACTGATATCACAGAATGTCATGCCTCATGATATTATACTCAAAGGGCTTCAAAGTCATCTAGCATCAATTTATTCATCAATACACTGGTAGAGATAACAACCCGTGATCTCAAAGATTGACATCCAGTTCCTTGAAACATAATTTTATATGTTTTATGCAATGTAAATCCAATATAATGCAAATATTTGGTTCTATCTCTCAGCATTAATCCCCACATAAATTTCTGAGAATCTCTTTCCCCAGCTGTCTCCCCACCACAATCTGACTATTCTTATTCTCATTTGGATGAATTGTATCCATGTTTAGTCCCCTATTTGTGTCAGCCAAGCCCCTGATCCTGGTGTCTCTCTCTCTATCTGTCTCTTGTCTCTGTGTCTTCTTTCTGTCTTTCTTTCTCTGTCTCCCCCTCTCTGTCTCTGTCTTTCTCTCCTTCCCTCCTTTTGCCTCTGTGTCTCTGTCTCTATCTTTCTCTCTCCCCTCCTCATGCACTTCATCTCAGTGATTCCATTAGTACCCATGAATTTAACTATTCTCTCCATGCTAATGAATTCCAAATCCAAAGATCCAGTCCTTCCTATTGCTCTCCTGAGCTCCAGCACCCCATTTCTTGCTGCCTATAAGACATCGCCATCTGACTGTTCCACAGGCATCACTGAGCGAACTTGTTGAAAACCAATCCAATGATGGTTTCCCCAAACACTTGTATTCTGGCTTTAACTATTTCTCTCAATGACATTGTCATCCTATGGTCACTCTGGTTAATAACTGTGGAGCCTCCCTCACCTGTGCCCTGCTCTGCCTCTGACCCAATCAGGTGTTAAATCCTCTCCATCCTTCCTGTCACCCTTTCCAGTCTGTTCTCTTCTCTCCACTCCCATGTCCATCATCACCTTAATGCTGACCCTATTCACCTCTAGCTCGAATTACTGCCCCCGAATTTGCCTCCATGCCACATGGTGTCAGTCTTCATCCGCACCCTCCAAAATGATTCAGCTCCCCATTGGCCCTAGGATCCAAGACAGATGCTTCCAGAAAGGCACGAAAGGACTTTCATTCTCTTCCCAGTACGGTTTCATGTAAGCCCTTATCTGCCAAGCTTTGCACTTCCCATGCTGTCAAAGGGATGCCCTCTCTTCTCTATGGATCATGATGTCCACTGCCCCGGGTGTGCTTCAGCCCTGTTTCCTGTAATCCTTCCTCAGTGCCTTCCCTTTGTGCCTTCCGGTCCCTGCTCAGGGCCTACCTCTTACATGGAGTCTTCCCTGACTGACTTGACATGTGTGCCTTCTTTATACATATACAACATGCACACATACATACATACATACAAGCAAATCCATAGATGATATCCCTGGAGGGTAGGCCCAAGCTCTATTAACTATTCAGTGAGCCTTCATTCTTCATTCCCTTGTATTTCACCAGCTGTGGAGCTCATTCAATACAGCTGGCAGTTTCCCAGAGTCTGACCTTCTCTTGGGCCTACAATGTCATCTAGTCCCACCTCATGTTAAACATGAAGAAAATGACCATGACAGAGACAGGAACCCAGCAGACACTTAAAGATTCTGACCTGGCAGGTGTAGGCCACTGAATTCCAACCCCTCACTTTACAGAAGAGAAAACTGCTGTTGCAGAGATCTTGGCCAACATGCGGGAGTCACCCAGCTCCCAAAGGTCAGAAATGTAGCTCAGCCCCCATTCTTCCTGGCTCCTCAGTCACGCCTCCCCATGCTCAGTGCCTTGCTGTGGTCCAAAGGCACTAGGGCAGGTGCATGTGGCACCATTATTGACACTACTTTGGCATCGGTATCATGGCCTGCATTCATCAATGTGGCCTGTTATTGGTTTCTTTACCATTTTCAACCTCCCCTGCCTTGGGGAGCATGATCACATTTGTTTCTGATAATAGGGAGGTGGAGTCAGAAGTAGAGTTTGGAGGTGTTTTCATAAATGATCGTTCTTTATAAGTCTCCTTGAATTTTCTCTGGGGAGTCTTGACAGGCCCTCTCCTCACCCCCACATCCACCAAGGAGTTTGTGGATAGATTTCAGTCTTTAACTTGGGCAGTTAAAACAAAAATACATCTTTATCTTTGTTAGCCTTAGATTTCCTTTATAATCCTGTGCAAAACAAACCAAGAAAAAAAAAACACTATTCTAAGATGGGCAACTAGGTGGCAAAAGGAATAGGGTGCTGGGCCCAGAATCAGGAAGACCTGAGTTCAAATCTGATTGAAGATACTTTACTGACTCTGTGACTCTGGGTAAGTCATTTAACCCTGTTTGGCTCAGTTTACTTATTTGCTGAATGGGATCGAAAAGGAAATGGGAATCTACTCGAGTTTCTCTGACAAGAAAACTTCAAATAGAGTTGTCCATGAGTGAAACGACTGAATAGCAAAAATTCTAAGGAAAGTTCCATAGGTTTCACTCTTCTGCCATTTACACACCATGTGTCAGGCACTGTGCTAAGTGTTTTAGGGATATCATCTCTCATGTATGTATGTGTGTATGTATGTATGTATGTATGTATGTGTGTGTGTATACACACTCACAACAACCCCGGGAGCATGAGACTACTGTTATCCACATTATACCGATGAGAAATCTGATGCAGACAGTGCTTAAGTGACTTGCTCAGTGTCAGATAGCTGTGAAGCTGCTTGTTAAGCTAGATCTGAACTCAGGTTGTCCTAAGTCAAGGCTCTATCCACAGCTCCACCTAGTTGGTATTATGACATAGTACTTCGTTAATGCCATGTTTAGTTTCTCTTTCTGAAATAAGTTTATTTGTTAATTTCATTTTGTTTAATTTGAGCATTCCATATATTTGTAGCTTTTCACCAATTTATAATTTCCAAATAAATGCATTTTTGTGAAATGTAAATGCATGCAGCATTTTCTAATAACTATTTTCAACCTTAATTTTGTGTCCCCATATTCTCCTCATTTTAATGAACAAAACTCATTTTTCTTTTTTTCTAATAAGTTAACAATATTTCCTTCATTTTTGACCTTCAAAAATCATTTTTTCTTTCAAACTGTGTTATTTTTAGGTTTCAACCTCCACTCTACTTCCCTTGATTTTAGTGATCTCTAATTTTGGGCCTCTCTGGGGCTAATAAACGTAGTGATTTTCTAAGTTGAATAGTAATTTCCACCCTTTCTTTTTGATATAAGCAATCAGGGACAGCCATTAAGAAATGGTCTGCCTCTGTCGCATAAATGTTTTTTTTTATCACTTTTGGGAATTTAATGTGTTATTTTGCAAAAAAAGAATCCCTGAAAGACTGTGGTCATGCTTCACTTAGCACAGGAGGCTTGTCAGTGCCTTTTAAGACCTGTCCCCATTTAAAGGGGATGAAAACTGTTTCTTTTGACCGCCGAGGGAAGGATGAAAAGCAAACGGTAAGAGTGGCTGAAAAAAATAAATTCAACTTTCTGTTAAGGACAGTTTTCCACCAGATGACTAGGGTGCTTTGGGTGGCAGTGGGCTCCTCCTTCCTGGAGGTCTTCACCCAAGGCCAGATGCAAGCATCTGTGTCCAAAGCAGTGGCCTGCTGAATGGATTAAACTCATGGGTCACTCATGATCTTGTAGGTATTTTAAATACCTATTGAATATCTGAAGAGAAGGATCACTTCCCAATGAATCGAGTCAGTCTTCTTCACATAATGAGCAAATCTATTTTTTTCATCATTGTATTCAATTTCAGAATTTCTTTCTTATGTATTTTGTCCAATTCATTATAAAATGTTATTGAAATCCTTATAAATATTTTAAACTCGGGGCGGCCAGGTGGCTCAGCGAGTAAGAACACCGCCTCCAGTGTCAGGATGACCTGGGGTTCAAATCCGGGCTCAGATACTTAACACCACACCCAGAAATAACTGGCCGTGTAACCGTGAGCAAGTTACTTAATGCCGATTGCTTTAAAAAAAATATTTTAAACTCTATCTTTTTACAATGCAGACTTTCCCCCTCAACTTACAGTTGCTACGTTGTTAGGTACAATCATACACATACACACATTAGTACTACCTTACATATTATTTTTATGTATATTTTCACTGTTGATACTCCCTTAAATCAGAATAAACTTGTCATGTTTACCGCTCCAAATTCTAATTTAATATTTAAAAACATGATCACTGCTGATTTTCTAGAGTAAACTGATACATAAATATTTGCATCTCTATCTCTATCAATCAATCTATCAATTAATCATTCCAATCAGTCTATCTATCTATCTATCTATCTATCTAGGCTCTAAGAGTCTTTTTGTCTTAGCTGTGTGTCCTGTATTCAATATAATACTTTATAATGTTTAATAGTGCCTATAACCTAATTCATTTTGTGCATGGAAATCTGTGAACACTTAATTTCTAATTGCTAAATTGGAATTTTATCTCTCATACTCGGCTATACCAGCTTCTCAGTTAAATATATAACTGACCTTACTTTCCCTTACATAGTCATTAGGTGGTAGACTTTCCTGAAGGACCGTCCCCTACTTCTAGAGAATAATGAGATTCTGAAGAAAGAGACACCATCCCTACCAGCATGGCAGTAATTTGGTTTTATTGGATGAGTTTACTCAGGAGGCCAGGCCCGGGCAGTGGCCGACCAATGGCAGATCTCCTGCCACACCTAGGCCGAGCCAAATATTATATAAAGACAGAACCAAGGAAGTTTAATGCAAGGAGATGACCGTCACATTTTGAGAACTCAGTGGTACATGGGGGCCGTCTTACAATAACCATGATGTCATAGAGCATATTCTTAACTCTTGTTCTCACCACACAGAAGTAGAACCCCACACTTTTGTGGGCACAATCTCCTACATGGGCATCCAAAATCTTGGACACAACTTTATTCCCAGTCTTTAAATAGAGTGTCAATAGGAAATGACCCAGAAAAATAAAACCTTAAACATAATTCTAATCAATCTCAATAGAAACTCACATAAGCTCTCATCCTAACAGAAAAGAAAAAGAAAAAAACAAACACCGAATCCCAATCTTCAGAATAACTATTTTACCTTTGTGTGCTTTTCCTATCCCCCCCACTGCCTTCAGCCTCACTTTCTTCAGCTGTGTCATTTGGGGATTCTCTCTTTGCCCCCAAACCTTTATTATTTTTATCGATTATCATTTTTGTTTGTTTTTTTTATTTCTTCATTCATCTATTCTTTGTCTTTGCATCTTTAGTGCATTTCCTATAGAATAATAAATGTTCAATAAATATTTGTTGATTGGTAATTTTATAGCTTTGGAAAATGTTGTGAATTTTTCTAAAGTATGTTCTATCTTACGACATTAGTCCTAGATTTCTGCTTGAAGAGGAGGATGAAGCATTGCTTGCCTTGCCCATGGAAAGGGTCCATTCTAGCCCTTTCCATATCTTCTCTTGTTTGGTGAATATCGCTCTCTGATTCGAGCCTCAGTCATTGATAGGTGGTATTTCCCTCCTTCTTACCTGATTTCAAAGCCCTCTATTATTGAAGTTCTTGAGTTTTATTAGCATGTGTCTAGGTCAGCCATCACAGATGATTCTCTATTAAATGCACAGCTCTAGACCCATATGAAGGACTTTCATATTCTGGTCTTCATTTCATGTGATCCTTCTGTAACGGCTTCATTTAGCTTCATCCCTCTACAGTCATCTGTCTTTGAAGGACTGTTCTATACCCTTCCCTCCAAAAAAAAAGATGGGGAGCCTCTATGCTTCTTGGTCTGGTTTCTTGATTTGAGTCTTCAGTGACTGGAATTGTCTCTGAGCTCGCTCCCTGGTTCTGTACCTGCCTAATGGGGAATCATTTTGTTCTTAAACCATCCAGCTTTGAGCTCATCCAATGGCCCTTTGATCTCCTGACTTCACTTTTACTTCTATCAGCTCTCTTGCCAGGGTGACATTGGTCCTCATTGTTCATGTGTAAAAAATATAATCAATCAAGAAACCAGGTATTTACTAAGAATATTCTATGTGTGTGGCACTAGGCTGAATATTGAAGAATCCCAAATACCTGGGGGGAAAAGCAATCCCTGCCCTCCTGGAGCTTCCAATCTGACTACATGTAAATGTCTGTACATATATAAACATGATCTATTCATGATGTGCCTTTCAGATATTATTCATAAAATTAAGAAATTATTTAGATAACCCCAGAGCAAAAAGTATTGGCATGAAGGAGATGGAGAAAAGCTTCTTGCAAAAGATGAGATTTTTGCTGAGACTTAAAAAAGGCCAGAAAACATAGGATGATATAAGGATGGAGAGTATTCCAAGAATGAGGCACAGCAGGTGGAAACACCTGGCGGTGCTAAATGGAGTGTACTGTGCCAAGAACATAGAGAAGTTTAATAGCCTGGAATAACAGACACACTAAGATTTAAGAAAGTTAGAAGGGGAGGGAAAAGATCAAGTTATGAAAGGTTGCAAAAGGCAAACAGAGGACTTTATATATGACCCTGAAGGTAATAGGGAGCCATTCGAATTTAGTGAATGGAAAAAGGCAAGCAGGTAATGTGGTCAACTTGTTTTATTTTTTTCTTTTCTTTTTAATTATTTTGATGTATTAGAACTCCATTTGGCCTCATGAAGAACCAAATTCACCATGGTAGGAAAAATGAATATCTAATTGAAATGTTTTTTTTTGTTTTAATTAATTAATCAATCAACCAATCAATTAATTAACTTTAGTTTACATCATTCAGTTCTACAGTCCCTTGAATTCCAAATTTTCTCCCTTTCCTCTCCTTCTTCCTCCCCACCCATAATGGCATGCAATTACATATAGGTTCTACAAATACCTACACACTAAACATTAGTCAAGTTGTAAAGAAGAATTATAACCAATGGAATAAACAATGAGAAAGAAGGAACAAAACAAAAGACAACAAATATATATATATATATATATATTTTTTTTTTTTTAAGAGAGAGAAAGTAGTTTCCATCTGAAATCAGACTCTGTATTTCTTTCTATGGATGTGGAAAGCCCTTCCCATCATGAGTCTTTTGAAGTTGTCTTATAACCTTGCATTCCTGAGAAAAGCCCAGTCTATCAAAGTTATTGACCACAGATGTGATGTGTCTGTAATTGTGTACAAAGTTCTGGTTCTGATCTCCTCACTCAGCATCCGTTTATGTAAGTTTCTCCCTTTTGTTATGAAGTCCATCTGTTCCTCACTTCTTATAGCACATTAGAATTCCATTACATTCATATACCACAATTTGTTGAGCAATTCCCTAATTGATGGACAACCCCTTGATGTCTAATTCTTTACCACCACAAAAAGAGCTGCTATAAATATTTTTGTACATACCAATCCTTTTCCACTTGTAAGATCTCTTTGGATACAGCTGTAGAAGTGGTATTGCTGGGTCAAAGGGTGTGCACATTTTTATGACTCTTTAGGCATAGTTCCCAATTGCTCTCCAGAATGGTTGGATCAGTTCACCACTCCACCTACATTGCATTAGTGTTCTAATTTTCCCATGTATTCTCTAGCATTTATCATTTTCCTGTTTTCTCATCTTAGCCAATCTGACAGGTGAGATGTGGTTCATCAAAACCTCCGTGTTGTTTTGATGTGTTTCTAATCAATAGTGATTTAGAGAATTTTTTCATACACTTAAAATATCTTTAATTTCTTCCTCTGAAAACTGCCTGTTCATATGCTTTGACCATTTATCAATTGAGGAATGACTTATATTATTTTTTTAAGCCCCTGGGGTTAAGTAACTTGCTCAAGGTTACATGACCAGTTATTTCTGGGTTTGGTACTAAGTATCTGAGCCCAGATTCAATCCCCAGGTCATCCCAACACTGGGGCTGGTGCTATTACTCGCTGTGCTACCTGGTCGCCCCTGTGACTTATATTCTTATAAATTTGACTCAGTTCTCTTTATATTTTAGAAATGAGACCTTTTCAAGAGTCACTGACTGTAAAAATTCTTTCCTAATTTTCCATCTCCCTCATAATCTTGGTTATATTGATTTCATTTGTACAAAACTTTTAAAGTTAATGCAATCAAAGTTATGCATTTTGCATTTCATAATGCTCTCTGTCTCTTGTTTGTCCATAAATTCTTCCCTTCACCATAAATATAACAGGTAAACTATTCCTTGCTCTCCCAGAATGCTTACAGTTTCAATCTTTATATCTAAATCATGAACCTGTTTATACTTTATTTTGGTATATGGTGTAAGATATTGGTCTATGCCCAGTTTATGCCATACTATTTTCCAGTTTTCCCAGCAATTTTTGTCAAATAGTGAGTTCTTATCTCAAAAACTGGAGTCTTTGGGTTTATCAAACAGTAGATTACTATAGACATTGACTGCTGTTTCTCATGTGCCTTATCTATTCCACTGATCCACTCCTATATTCCTCAGCCAGTACCAAGTACTTTGTTTACTACTGCTTTATAATACAGATTAAAATCTGGTATGAGTAGGCCACCTTCCCTAGCATTTCTTTTCATTAATTCCCTTGCTATTTTTCCAGATGAATTGTGTTACTATTTTTTCAAGCTCTATAAAATAATGTTTTGCTAGATTGATTGGTGTGGCACAAATAGGAAAATTAATTTAGGTAAAATTGTCATTTTTGTTGTATTAGCTCAACCCAGCCATGAGCTATTGATGTTTTCCCAGTTATTTAGATCTGACTTTATTTGTGCGATAAGTGTTTTGTAGTTGTGTTCATATAGGTCCTGGGTTTGTTTGGGCAGGTATATTGAATGTAGTCAAGTTTTATCAACTTCCCCAACATTTTCCTTCACACTTTATTTTACTCTCTTATTCCTGTTCTCTAATAGTTTATTCTGAACATCAGAATAAATTTCATTCAGTCCAACATGGTTACAAAGGGGATAGGATATGCCTGGATTTCACTGGTAAATGGAACTCCTTGGGGAGGAAACTTCCTTTATCAGTGCAAATTGCCACATTCTCTACAATGTGACCTTAGAAAACTTCTGGATCCCTGAGGGATTAAGGGACTGCTTCAGGGTCACCCAGCTGGCCAGTGTCAAAGGCAGGATTTGAATGCAGGTCTTCCTATCTTTCCTCTCTGTACCGGGTGCAACACCATTGCCCCACTCTCTTTATGAAGTCATTTCCAGGGGAGAGAACACTATCAGCTGGCGCAGTTCTGACTCTCTTACCAGTGTCAAGATGCTTCCTTGATTGTGCTTTCCAAAAACCCAGGGCTTCTAAAGATTGTGGGGAAGACAGAGCCCCTGGTGGCTCAGCATGAACATTAGAGGCAGAGTGTGTCATCCAGTCCACGTACCTGAGTAGTTACCTGGAATGGGGAAATGGAATTGGGAGTATGTAGCTGCCTACTGAAGGATGACTGCAATAGAGAAGAGAGTCAAGTTGAGTAGGATCTACGTTTCAGGGCTAGCATTTTCTAGTTTACCTTAGAGGCATTAGGGAGTCCTTACATATGAAGAGGGGAAGAACAGAGATTTGTATTGATATATATCTGTAGAACATGATGGTGGCTTTGTGAGTGTTAGTTTGTATGGGAGAGAGGCTGAAGGCAGGAAAAGACCTTGGAACCCTCCAATGTATCTGGAGCAACCATCAGCCAAGCTCTGAAAATGGGGAAAGAAACTTGAGGGATTTTCCGTGACCACAGGGTCAGTGATTGTCAAGTATATTGGGAGCCAAGCCTGGCCATCTCAATCCACCAGACTGGCAGAGGAGCCATTTGCCCCATTAAGGGACTTTATTCCACCTTGGCATCTTGGGCTATGGACAACTTTGTTTCCCCTTTTCTGTACTGTTTACCCCATTTTCTCCTTCTAATGACTTCTAGAGATGCTTTCATTTATATTTTTTTTGTCCATTGGGTTATTGTCTTTCTTATTCTTGCTTGTGTGTTTATTTGCTTGAAAAGTCATTCCCTTTTGAGGCATTCTCATTTCTTTGTTCCTAATTGTGATGTAGGTAGTTGGTAGAAATGGATAGAGGACTGGGTCAGTATTCAAGTTGGCCACCTGGCCCCAGACCCGTGGATGTGGGATACTGTTCAAATCCCTTTACTACAGTCTGACTCAGTTTCCTCAACTGTAAAACAGAGATCATCATCAAAGCACCTTCCTCCCAGAGTTGTTGTGAGATTTAGTTAATGTAATGAGATTCATTGTGGAAACCTTAATGTGCTGTGCACATGCTTCTGATTGCTTTTCTCTCCTTTCTATCTAGTTCAGACTTTGCAGCTATTATCCCAAACCCATAGTCACCCTGGAAGAGGGGCAAACTTCTTCTCCCTGTTTCCAGTGAAAAACCCAAGGATTTGAGGACGTCTTTAGTGTTATTGCTCAAATCCCTCACTGGCTTGCTTTTCCCATTGATTAGCAATTAGCCAGCCATACCTAATTAGCTTAATGATAAAAATGGGCATACCGAATGCAGCTCACTAAGAACATTTGGGACAAAACATCCCACTGGTACCCAGTTTCTCATCAGTACATATGATGTCTGAGGGAAAGTGGGCTCAAGTTTATAGAACACATGTAGTCAAAAGGTCTCTGAGCTCCTGGTTGCAAAGAGGTGCTTTTCCTCTTCCTAAATTCTGCCTAAGGATTCCCAAAATAAGACAAATCTCTTGTTCCATCCTGATAACAATGGTTCTACATCTCTTCTGCTCTACAAAGCAAAACTCCCCCAAAAGGCTATCTACACTTGGTACTTCCACTTTCTCTCCTCTCTTTCTTCTTAATCCCTTACAGTCTCACTTCTGACCTCATTATTGCACTGAAACTACCCTCTCCAAAGTTACCAATGATCTCAACTGCCAAATCCAACAGCCTTTTCTCAGTACCCATTCTCCTGCAGCCTTGGACACTCTTCATCACCCTCTCCTCTTAAATACTCTTTTCTCTCTGGGTTTTCAGGACACCTAACTCTCCTGGTTCTCCTCCTCCCTCCCTGATAGTTCCTTCTCTACTTTCTTTGCTACCTTCAGGTCATGCCCTCTGGCCATAGTGTCTCTCAGGGCTCTATCCTGGGCCCTCTGCTCTTCTCCCACTACACTAGCTCTCTTAGTGATCTCATCAGCTCCCATGGATTTAATGACCTTCTCTTTTCTGGTGATTCTCAAATCTACTTTTTCCTGCTCCATCCACTCTGCTTACCTCCGCCATCCCATCTCTGACTGCTTTTAAACATCTTGAATTAAATGTCCATCTCAAACTCAACATGTCCAAAATTGAACTCCTTATATTTTCCCCCAAACCCTCCCACGTCCTACTTTTCTTATTACTGTAGGAAACACCATCCTTCCTGCTCCTGAATCCCAAAAGCCATGTGACATGGACTCTCACCTCCCCCGCCCCCGCCTCCTCCCATATCCCAGCTGATATCAAGGCTTGTAGACTTCACCTTTGCAATGTCACTCAACTACATTCCTTCTTTCCTCTGCCCTTGCCCCCACCCTGGTACAAACCTTCATCATCTCACACATGGGTTATTGTGGCTGCAGCTTGGGACTTGCCTCCCTCAAGTATCTCCCCAATCCAGACTTCTATTCAGCCTACAAAGTGATATTCCTAAAGTATAAATTGAACCACATCAGCCTCCTACTCACTGAACTCCAGTGTCTCCCTGTGGCCTCTAGGGAGAAATGCAAAATTCGTTGCTTGGCATTGGAAGCCCTTCATGATCCTGCCCTCCTTTCCAATCTTCTTACACCTTACTCCCATGTACTCTTCAATCCAGTGACACAAGCCTTCAGCTGTTCAATAAACAAGAACCTCCATCCCTAGGCTCTCACTGTCTCTTATATCAATTTCTCTGTTTCCTTAAGTCCCAACTAAAATCACACCTTCTATAGGAAGCCTCCCCCAACACATCTTCATTTATGTGTCTTTCCCCTGTTTAATAATTCCTATTTATCCTGTACATATCTAGCTTTGAAGACCTTTGTGGCATGTTTTCTTCCCCATTCCATTATAAATTCCTTGAAGGCAGAGTCCATATTTTAATATCTTCATTCTATATCTCTTTTTCTATCCCCAACATCACGTGTACAGTGTCTGGCACATAGTAGATGCTTAATAAAGTTTATTGCTTGATTTTGGCCATTACCTTTGGGGAGTCCTGAAGTTGTCTTTTGTGCAGTGTCCAGTTTTCCATTGGTTTCCCATGCAGATGTTGCCATTATCAACCCTGGTCCAGAGATTCCAATAGGATGCCATGGAAAGTAGAAACTCAATCATCTTAAAAGTCTAAAAACTCATCCTCTTATCAAAGTAGAAGGGAGGAAAGAAAGACGAAAAATGCCATCACTCTAAAGGCATTCCCACTGAGGGACTTTGCTGAGGGCCCTCTACTCTTCTCTGTCCCCTCACTCAATTGCCTAGTTCTAAACTAGTTTGTGTTTTTGCAGACATCAAAGGGTGTGACTAGAAATGTCTTCACCTGTTAAATGTGGACACCTTAGAGAATTTTCTTGGCTATTCTAAGAAGTGATGGTGTGTGTGTGTGTGATCATTTTAGTATACCCTCCCCCATTCTTGAAGATATATGGACATATGTGTTTATTTACTTGATTTTGATTGTTCTTCTATCTTAATCCTTATAAGGAAAACCAAACAGCTAGACTGTGTGGTGCCCTCTTTTTCTATTATCTTCTCTGAAATCTATAGTACTTTGAAAATATTTAATTATAAAATCAAACTTAAAAATTGATTAGAAATTTTCAATTTTGAACAAAGCTCATTGTCTATACTGCCCCTTTTCCTCCATATGCCATTGATGATTTTAAACCTAATTCCATAGTGCCCCCAAGCAAATGATATTTTTATTAGATGGACATCTTTGCTGAAAGCTCTGGCTCACAAAGGCACACTCCTGACCTTGGAAATATCTTCTCTGCATAATATACATTATCCACCACATCTTCCTACTTTTGGTTGACTTCCCTCTCCATTTAAATCCACTTTCAATAAATTATGGAGAGTGGATTCACATTATAATAAAATAATTTTAATATGAAGTGAGATGAAATATTTTCAATCAATATCACTCATCATTCATAAAATGAAATCTGCCTAAAAGGCTTATATTTAAAATAAAACTCAAGTGTAATCAAAATAATTGACACATTAGTATTTTAAATAATTTTTCCCCTTTTCAATCATTCAATTTGCATCAGAAAAATCCTAGACAAAATAAAATTGATTGCAGGTGTATTTAACAAAACTTAAGTCATTATCTATGTATTTGATTCACAGGTGTGAAATTTTGCATTTTATAAGGCAAGAAACTTCTCTTTGATTTCTTTTCCTTTGCAGCAAAGGATTACTATAGTTCTAGAATCCAAATGAGCAATTCTCCTTTTTCAAGGACAAATTTGGTAGACTCTCCAAGAGCTTTAGAGATGTTACCCTTACCCCAATTTTTGTACAGTTATCCTAAGTCTCATATCATGGCCTCAGAGATGAACAATACTCTAGACTTAGTCTGCATTTGGGGAAGGAAGAAAGATGATGTCCAAGGAAAGGATGACGGGAAATAACTTGCCCAAGGTCTTAAAGCAAGTAAGTCATTATTCTGAGAATGAAAAAGGAGCTCACTTTTAAATAAAATGATGCTAATTTGGAAGGAAATTACTGTCTTATTTTAAAACTGGTCCTAGTTAAAGAATAATCTTGGCATTTTCTGAAATGTGCCCCAATTTTTAGAGCAGAGTTCAGAGTGTTCAAAGACAAAATAAGTAGTGTTCCATGGTCTACAACTCTATCCATAAAGGATAGGAAGACTCTCCAAAATGAAACTGATTATATTGTGGAAAAAGTAAAGGAGTTTCTGGGTAGAGACAAACAGGAATGCATCTGCAGAGATCAACGTGGATGCGCAATGAGCTCATCAACCAACACTGATTTTAAAGACAAAGACAGAAAATGGAAATAAGGACCAGTAACAGAGGGATACAGAAAGGCAGAAGGACCCTCGGCTAATAGGAATGTTAAATAAAACTCAGGAAGAAGAGCTGAAGCCACCAAGAAAGAGAGCGAGATACTTATGGAAAACAAAAATAAATGGTGGGCTGGTTGGTTGTTGTCCTAAGTTCTCAAAGAGCACCAAGATGGCATCACTATGCTAGAGTCCAGTTTCAGTGTGTTCAGTTGTGCCTCATCAGACCAGTATCGACTTGCAATGTTCTACCACAGGTAGTGCACAAATAGTCCAATTGAACATTTGGGGTGGATTCTTGTAGCAGCAAGCACCCTGGAGTCCCTAGGGTGGCTGCTCACACAGGTTCTTGGATCTGCTTTGTTAAAGGAAAGCAACTCAAAATGGGTTAACAAGCTTACTTTAATCAGTCAGACATATATCGTTTACCTTGTTCAGGGGAAAGAGGTCAGCACCCCGAACTTCAAAATACACAGACAGAATTATCAAGACAGAAACAGATCAAGTAGACAGCTTTCCAAACTGTCCAGCCATTACATCCATACCCAGTCAACAGCTGGGTTTCCACATCTGGGTTTTTCAAAGCCGGGGGACTCTCAACAACGGCTTCCCAGAATTCAGATCAAATCACAGAACACTTCTCAAAGTGAGTCCCAAAACAAAGTTACACATCAGGGCTTATATAGCCTTCTCCTGGCTCAGAAAATGTAACAACCTTATTGACCCACTGGCCAATCAAAAAGTATCTACTGAAAAACAAGCTTCCCTCCCCAGGCTTCTGGTGCACTTTAGCCTAGGGGCAGGAAAGATCTTCCAAATTTGCATTCCCATTACAATTCTCTAGATTTGTGCATTCTGCATTTCCTTGAACCTTTTTCAATTTGGCCTTGCTAATAGAGCACAGCACCTTATCTGATGTGGGCATGCCATGCTGAGCAGTCCTTTGCCAGTGTCTTCCATACCAGGCAATCAATTACAAAGTTCTTAAAAGAGAGCTTGAGAGTCTCTTTGTATCGCTTCTTCTGACTACCACGTGAATGCTTGCTCTGTGTGAGTTATCCATAAAGCAGTCTTTTTGTTAAGCATACGTTTTGCATTCAAACAATGTGGCCAGCCCATCAGAGTTGTACACTCTGAAGGAGAGTGTGAATGCTTGGAAGCTCTGTCCAAGTAAGGACCTTGAGGATGGAGAGAGAGAGAGAGAGAGAGAGAGAGAGAGAGAGAGAGAGAGAGAGAGAGAGAGACAGACAGACAGACAGACAGACAGACAGACAGACAGACAGAGAGACAGACAGACAGACAGAGAGAGACAGAGAGACAGAGAGAGACAGAGAGAGAGACAGAGAGAGACAGAGACAGAGAGAGAGAGACAGAGA
>NW_027186352.1:3983095-4007311 GCF_028583685.1 Petaurus breviceps papuanus
AGAGAGACACAGAGAGAGAGACAGAGACAGAGAGAGACAGAGAGATAGAGAGACAGAGACAGAGACAGAGAGACAGAGAAACACAGAGAGAGAGACAGAGAGACAGATACAAAGAGACAGAGACAGAGAGAGACAGAGACAGAGACAGAGAGAGAGACAGAGAGATAGACAGAGAGACAGAGACAGAGAGAGAGACAGAGAGATAGACAGAGAGACAGAGACAGAGACAGAGAGAGACAGAGAGAGACAGAGAGACAGAGAGACAGAGAGACAGAGAGAGACAGAGACAGAGAGAGAGACAGAGAGAGAGACAGAGAGAGACAGAGACAGAGAGACAGAGAGAGAGACAGAGACAGAGAGAGACAGAGACAGAGAGAGAGACAGAGACAGAGAGACAGACAGAGACAGAGAGACAGACAGAGACAGACAGAGAGAGACAGAGAGACAGAGACAGAGACAGAGAGACAGATAGAGAAAGAGACACAGAGACAGAGAGAGATAGAGAGACAGAAAGAGAGAAGATGATAGATAGATGAGAAAATAAATAAGTGAAGCAGACCTCACTCTTTTGCTTTCAAGAGCTATGATTTATTCCATAAAATCTGTGCAATCTGGTCAGTCACACTCATAGGTCTTGAAGGAACCTCTCTGTGACTGACTGATGGGCAGCTAGCTCCTGAGTTCTTTGGTGCTATAGGATGTATGCACTGGCTGAGCATCCATGGAACAGCTGATGTTGGCATGGCCTCACAAGTGGGGGGAACTCACTGGAGAGGAAGATGAGGAGTCATAGGTGTAGTTTCTATGGTTTCTTCCTAAGTCAAGTCTAAATGTCTAGATGCAGTTGTCACAGTTACCCAGTGTCACCATGTAGACATGCCTTTTTGCACATACTCGCTTTTGTATATGCATATACATATGTGCAAACATCCTTGGAACTGGGGTCATCCTAGGAAGCTTCTGCGATTCCTAGAGATGCAAATCCAATGCCAAAGAGCATGGGTGTATGACAGGCTCACCCAGAAGATATCATGTAGAATAACTCATAACCTATAACCCTCTTCCATGCAAGTTAAAAGGAAAGCAACAGCAACTATGTTTAAAGTATTAGATCTTGATGGTAGAAGAGAATCAGTGACTCTGACTCTCTCCCATCATGCCTTGCGGGGATGGGCTGGTGATATAACAAACTATGAATGGGACCTGTCCTCTTCAGGCTTGATTCTAGTTTTGCACTTCAGGAGAATGACTGTGTAATGGTAAGGGAATGTGAAGATCTATCCTGCCCCTTAATGGACCTCACTTGAAGCCCACCAAGAGAAGCCTGCTTAGGAGAGGCTTGTTTTTCAGGAAGGCCCATACATTTGTTACTTTATAATTAGGCAATGGGTCACAAAGGTTGCAATGTCCTCTGACCCTGAAGAAGGCTATATATACCTTGAGGTGAGGTTTTGCTTTGGGGCTCACTTTGGGAAGAGCTGTGTGATTTCTCCAAATAAGACTCTTGCTGGCCATTGAGCCCCCATGGCTTTGAAAACCCAGATGTTGGTGCTTCTCTCTCTGGAAACTAGCTAAGTATATACATCATGATCAGACAACTAGAAGCCAGGTCTGTTGGTCTGTTTAATCACGTTATTTTCTCTGTCTGTATTTTTGGTCTGCTTGTAATTTGTTTGTCTTTTCTGAAGTGGGCACAGCTCTCAGCCCTCCTCACCCAACAAACCCAGAAAGACACCAGTACATTCAGCAAAAACCCAAGTTTTCAAATGACAATGAGGGCTATTCAAATGAGGGATAAAGTGACTCTTCTGCAAACAAAAATAGCTAAAGAGCCAGACACGAATCTTTGTTCCTGACACCCCTGTCCCTCTCGCTGGGCCTTCCCCACTCATGTCTTCCTTCTTCCTTTCCCCTCCCCACCAAGCAGGGCCACATTGACTTTACAATCCTAGGAACAGCCCCAGATTTAGCCATTGATCTTGGGAACAAATCCCTAATGGTGTTACAAGACAGACGCCATTCCCTTGGAAGTGTAGACCCCTGTGAGTCAGACAAGTCCCAAGATTTCAGATACTGGAAAGGCTGTGACTATACAGGCATGAAAAGTGGGGAGCCATGATTATTGATCCTGGACACAATAAAAAAAATGGCCATAGCCCTTTAAGGAGCAAAATGAGAAGATCTGTTGCTTTAATAAAGATATTGTGAGAAACAGAACAACAAAACATTAGGATTCCCAGCAGTATTAGCAAAAATGGGTGGGCAACATTGGCTTCACACACACATACACATTGATGAATAAAAGTGACACATGTAACAACTATGGCTGTGTGCCCAGTGTTGATGTGGAGGTGTGGGTGTGGGAGAGATACATGTGTGAGCACACACATGTGTACATGCATGTATCTATGTATATGCATATATGCATGTTCAGTCATGTCTGACTCTTCATGACTGCATTTGAGGTCTTCTTGGCAAATAGTCTGTAGTGGTTCAACAATTCTGTTTTCAGCTCATTTTAAAGATTTGGAATCTGAGACACATAGAGTTCAATGACTTGCCCAGGGTAACACTGCTTGTCAGTATCTGAGGTTGCATTTGCTCTCAGTTCTTCCTGATCCTACACCCTACACTCTATGCACAGGGCCACCTAGCACCAGGCATACATATATGGTGGAGCTGTCCAGAGTGCCCAGGCAGGAGTCAAGAAGGCCTGAGTTCATGTTTGGTCTCAGACATTTATTAGTGTGTAACCTTGAGCAAGTCACTCAAACTCTGCCTCAGTTTCATAAACTGTAAAGTAAGGATGATAATGGTACCTATCTCACAGCTTTATTCTGAGCAGCCAATAAGATACTATCTGAGAAAAGCTCTCAGTACATTGCTTGACACATAGTAGATGTTATATAAATGTTTATTTCTTTCTGCTATACATATGGGGTCCCAAAAGTCCTAGTGCAGTTATAAGCCTTGAATAATCACAAAAAAAATTACAAAACACTTTTTAAAATAACAAAAGGAAACATGTCAGGCTATAGTAATAAAATGGAAATGACAATAAATATCACATACATTAATATACAGAGTTGTTATTCTACCAATCAAGCTGGAAAGGGAATACTTCTTTGACTTATGTATTTTAGTGGTCAGAAGTGGAAAGGTCTTAGGATCTCATCGACAATAATGACAAATATATATATATGAAGGACCAGACTTCCAACTCTATCATTAAGCAACAGTGAGCAACTCCAGTGCTCCCACCCCCACAGTAGCAGCACCAAGGGCAGAAAGCAGCTCCAGAGGTTGGATAAGTACCAATCTGAAGCAATGGGAACCAGGGCCAAGCGTCTGATAAACAAGTGCTATCCAAAGCGGCAGCCAACCCTCTCCCTATGTCAGAAGAACTGCACAGAAACCTTGGATGCCATTAAGCAGAAATTACAGTGACAACAACAGTTTCTTTCCACAACAAATTGAAAAAGATCAAAATGGATATTAGACCTCAATGAAATGCTAATGTCATGTGAAAAATGTATATAAAGAACAGCATAAAGAGGAATGTTGCAAAGGGATAGGTCAGAGGGGAGCTAAAAATAAGGCTGTGGTGGGGATATGTGGCACCTGCTCCCAGGAAACTCACAGTGTAACAGGAGAAATAACACATCCAAACACATATGTGTGAAAAATTATATGTAGGAGAATTAGGAGGTAACCTCCAAAGGAAAGACACTGTAATTAACAGAGTATTGCTAAAAGTTGCTTGTTGAAGATAAGGTTGTCGCTGGGACTTGAAGGAAGCCAGGAGGGGGAGATGAGGAGGGAGAGAAGTCTAAGCATGGGGGATATTTAGAGTAAAGCTTACTACTGGAGAAGTAATGGTGAATCAGAATACGGAGTTATCTTGTTTTAGGAACAACAGAGAGTCCAGTATTTCTGATATGAGGAAGTGAGTGGTTAAGTAGGAAGAGTCAAGATCATGAAGGATACAAAGAGCAATCAGTAGTACTAATACCACAGGAGTCCAGGTTTGAGGTCATGTACTTGAACCAGTGTGGTGACACTGTGAGAGGAGTGAACTGGTCAGGTTTGAGAGATGCATGAAGTCAAAATAGAATTTGGGAACATACTGCATATTGGAGATTAGACAGGTAAGGAGATGAGGATGGCACCAGTGTTGGGAGCCCAGACTACTTGGAGGATGGCAGTATCAGCAACAGTAAAAGGAAAATTCAAAAGAGAGAAGGATTTGGGGACAAATACATCAATTTCAGTTCAGGATTTGGGGACACATGGTTCAACATGTCCAGTAGGGAGTTGGAGATGGGAAAGTAGAGTTCAAGAAATCACTTAGAGATCGATTAATGGATCTGAAAATCATTTACCCAGATTTCATAACTGATTCCATGGCAGCCAATGAGAACACCAGGCAAAATAGTATGAAGGAAAAAAGAGCAGATGGTCTAGGAAATAACTTTGGGAGGTGCCCATGGTTATCAAGGCATAATCAGGCATCAACAAAGGAGACTGAAGGACTGGTGAGACTGGAGTAAGAAGAACAAAAATAGAACAGCATCATGGAAACCAAGGGAGGATTGCGTAAAGAAGAGGGAGATCCAAAGAACTGAAGGCTGCAGAGCAGTGAAGGAAGAGGAGGGTTAAGGAACAGTTATTGACCTCGGTTACCAAGAGATCATTGGTCACTTTGTAGAGAACATTCCCAGTATAAGCATAAGATCAAAAACAAGAGTAAGGAGTGATGAGAAGGGAGTGAAAGGAAAGGATACAGAGTCATCAGTTGTGGGCTGTTTTCTCGAGAATTTTAACCACAAATGAGTAAGAATTATAGGGTGGTAGCTAGCAGAGATGGATTCATCAAGAGATTTTTTTCGAGAATTGGGGAAATATGGTCATGCTTGAACAGCCAGTAGACAGTGAAATTGAAGATCAGTGAGAGAGTGAAGATGACAGAGCAGGGAATGCACTAGAGAAGATGGGGTGGGATGTGATCATTGTTCAGCTGGTCGGGTTAGCCTTGACAAGAAGAAGGATAAAGTGTGAATGAGCCAGGGGTGAAATTCATAGTAACAGAAGGCTTCTGAGTGATATGAGATGAAGAAGAGGAGAAAGTTGAGCTCTTGGAAAATGACTCCAATTTTTCAGTGTGATATGAGGGCGAATTTTTAGCTGAGACAGCGTCAGGAAGGAAGCTTTATGAGAGGTACAAGGAGGGATGAAAAACTTTGGAAGAGCTGATGGAGAGTGAGATGATGAGCCCATGAGGACAGTAAAAAGGATGAGGTGGCTGCAGAGAGGACCCAGTCTAGATTCTGGAACGGAAATGTGCAGCAGGAGCAGTTGGCCAGAGTCATGACTGTCTTCAGCTTCAGTTGTTCATCCTTTGTTTTCAAAGAAGACAAATAACATCATGGGGGGATGGGCATCACCTGTGGACTTAGGTGAGGCAGAATTGCATAGTCCTCAACCACAACTTCTCTTCTGGAGCAATTTAAGAACCTGAGCAAGAGGGGAGGCTAGTTGGCACAGTGAATAGAGCACCGGCTCTGGAGTCAGGAGGACCTGAGTTCAAATACAGCCTCAGACACTTGACACAAAATTAGCCGTGTGACCTTGGGCAAGTAACTTAAACCCAATTGCCCTGAAAAAAAAGAAGAGTAACAAAAAAAGTCAAGATGACTGGCAATAGACTGGGTGCATTGGATGACCTTGATTTCTTTGATGTATCACCAAACTCTTAACACTTCATAGCACCTGCTTCAGCTGCCTTCATGCCTTTGGAACAAATTGTTCTCATTCACTCATTCTGCTGTGGAAAGTCTTCACATGCTTGGGTTAGACATCCCCATAACTCATTGATGGATTTAAGTTCTGTAGGTTACCCTTGACCTGGGTTAGCCCGTTTGCTGATATATGCTTCATCTTCTTGGAGCCACAGGTGAAAGTTAGGTGAGAGGTTGTCCCCAAAGGTGCGTGAGCAGCCCTGCAAAGGAGTGGGCAGCCCTCACAATGGAGGTGTTAAACCTTCCTGAACATGCCAAAACACCTTAAACTTTAATAATGGGGAGAAGCAAAGGCAGAGATGGTAGAAGTAAAAGCAATATTAGACATAGTTGGAGAGGTCAAGGGACTGGGGAGAAGGCAGTATAGAGCTGAAGTGATTAATGATGGGGTGAAGATGGGGAAGTGTAACCCCTGCAAGGATGATGAACCTACTGACCAGTTAAGGTAATGGTGGTCTTAGTGAGAATGAATTACAGGGTAAGGGATTGCAAGGCAGAGGGAGAGGTGGAGAGGCCATTGCTAGTGATCTGACAGTGGAATTCCAGAGTTCATGAAAATAGATGATAGGTCACAGAAGTAGTATGCCTATCTCTTTGTGTATCTGAGGTGAATTGGAGGAGTAAGTGATAAATAATTAGTAAATTAAGGGAAAAATGTTCTGCTGTTTGATTGAATATCAATATATTTGTTGAAGTGCCTTAGTATGTGGTTAGACTCATGGAGGAAAGAAAGATTTAGAGTCAGGCAATGAATACATTGGGAAAGACAGGGAATGTTCTGGGGGTCAGTAGACAATGGATACCAAAATTGTGATTGGTTTGTAGATGTGGATCAAGTGAACTTCAAGAAGGGAAAGGTTACTGAATGATGACAGCTGGGGCTGACGTTGAAAGTGGCAAAGAGGATCAAAGTTAATCTAACTCCTTCATTTCAAATGAATCTATGATTTCAAGGGATTGACAGATTGTTCAATCAATGCTAAAAAAAAACGGTGTCTAGGGAGGCTCTGGCATCACAAAGCAGATATTTCTATCTGAGAACAAGGAGATAGAAGCAGGAAAGAAAAAAAAAAACCTTTCTCTTTTGTTTGTTCCCTTTGAAGCAGTATTACAGAGGGAACAGGAGAAGGGTGAGTAGTAGTAGTGCTGGTGGTGTTAGTAGCAGCAGCAGCAGCAGCAGCAGCAGCAGTAGTAGTAGTAGTAGTAGTAGTAGTAGTAGTAGTAGTAGTAGTTATAATAGTGGTAGTAGTGGGGGGGGTTGTATTTTTTCTTTTTCTTTTTAACTTATTTTTAGTTTTCAACCTTCATTTCTGCAAGGTTTTGAGTAACAATTTTTCTCCCTGTCTTTCCCCTGCCCCGACTCCAAAAAGGTAAGCCTTCTAAATACCCCATTCTCCCAACTTTTCTCTCTTATATCCTCCCATATCACCCCCCTAACTTTCTAGTAGGGCAAGATGGATTTCTATACCCAGTGCCTGTATATCTTTTTTTCCCAGTTGTATGTAAAAACAATTTTTTAAACATTTGTTTTTAAAACTTTGAGTTCCAGAGTTTTTCCTTCTTCCCTCCTCATTTGCCCCCACCAGGAATATAAGCAATTCAATATACATTGTACATGTATAGTTACGGAAATCATTTCCATAGTAGTTATATTGTGAAAGAGTAACTACATTTCCCTCCATCCTATCCTGCCTCCCACTTATTCTATTTTATCCTTTGACTGTATCCCTTTTTAAAAATATTTGCTACTAACTACCCTCTCCCCCTGATCTGCCCTCCCTTCTATCATCCTCCCCCCCTTATGCTCTACTCCCTTATTTTCCTGTAGGGTAAGATGCTCAATTGAGTGTATATGTAATTACCTTCTTAAGCCAAATTCAATTTCACTGACCTGCTCTTCCCCTCCATTGTGACAGTTTTCTCTTGCCTTTTTAATATGAGATAATTTACCCTAATCTAACTCTCCCTTTCTCCTTTTTCCAATAAATTCCTCTCAACTCTTAATATTATTTTTTAGATATCATCCCTTTATATGCAACTCATCCTGTGCCTTCTGTCTGTGTATATATGCAAATACATATATCCACCCTCACATATATATTTATATACACATACACCCTCCTATACATACATATATGTGTGTATGCATACATAACATACATACATATGCACACACACATACACACATATATTCCCTTCAACTATCCTCCTACTGAGAAAAGTCTTATGCATTATATTTATTGGTTTTCCATGTAGGAATGTACATAGTTAAACTTTAATAAGTTCCTTATTATTGCTTTTTTTTGTTTATCTTCTCATGCTTGTCTTGCTTCTTGTATTGCAAGTCAAATTTTCTGTTCAGCTCTGTTTTTTTCATCAGGAATGCTTGAAAGTCCTCTATTTCATTGAATGAACCTATTTACTCCTGTAGCATTATACTAAGTTTTGCTGGGTAGGTGATTCTTGGTTTTAATCCTAGAGCCTTTGAACTCTGGAATATCATATTCCAAGCCCTTTGATGCCTTCACGTAGAAACTGCTAGGTCTTTTGTTATCCTGATAGTGTTTCCACAATACTCAAACTGTTTCTTCCTGACTCCTTGCAGTATATTCTCCTTTACCCAGGAACTCTTGAATTTGGCTATAATATTCCTAGGAGTTTTCTTTTGGGGTCTTTTTCAAGAGGCTATTGGTGAATAATTTAAATTTCTATTTTGCCCTCTGGTTCTAGAATATCAGGGTAATTTTGCTTCATAATTTCTTGAAACATGGTGTCTAGGCTCTTTTTTGATAATGGCTTTCAAGTAGACCAACAAGTTTTAAATTAGCTCTCCTCGATCTATTCTCCAGGTCAGTGGTTTTTCCATTGAGATAATTTGTTTTATAGTATCTTGATTTCTTATAAAGTCATTAGCTTCCAAATGCTCCAATCTAATTTTGAAGGAATTATTTTCCTCAGTGAGCTTTTGAAGTTCCTTTTCCATCAGGCAAATTTGGCTTTTTAAGGCATTCTTCTCCTCACTGACTTTTTGGGCCTGTTCTGCTATTTGAGTTAGTGTAGTCTATTTTTTTTTTCTTTTTCTTTTTGCAGGGCAATTGGGGTTAAGTGACTTGGCCAAAGTAAAACTGGTAGTAAGTGTGTCAAGTGTCAGAGGCCCCATTTGAACTCAGGTCTTCCTGACTCCAGGGCTGGTGCTCTATTCACTGCACAACCTAGCTGCCCCAAGTTAGTCTATTCTTTAAGGTGTTATTTTCTTCAGCATATTTTTGGGTCTGCTTTAGCAGGCTGTCAACTCCCTTTTCTTTATTTTCTTGCATCATTCTCATTTCTCTTCCCAATTTTTCTTCCATTTTCCTTACTTACTTTTCAAAATCCTTCTTGAACTCCTCCATGGCCTGTAATCAGCTCATATTTTCTTCATCTTTTTATTGATGCAGGAGTTCTGACTTTGTTGTCTTTCTCCCATTCCATGCCCTGATCCTTTTTTTTACCCCCAAATCATGGTTTGATTGTGTTTCTTCTGCTTACTCATCTTGCCAGTCAATTGCTTGACTTTTGAGTGCTTTGCCACAGTAGAACTCTGTTTGCAGAATGGAGAGAACTTTGTCCCAAATCACTGGGGTTTTTCACAGCTACCCGAGCCATTAAGACGCATCCTCTCTACAGCCCCCACAAGCTCTGGCTCACTGGCCACATACCCCAGGACCACCACCCAAGATCTTGATCCAGATCTAAGCAGGTTAAAGCTAGAGTGATTACCCTCTGAATGGTTTCTTTGTCTCTCTACAATCTACAGGCTGGAAGCTCCTGAGGCATCCACACTGAGGTGGCTGCACAGCTGCAGCACCTTCCTGCACTGCTTCTTGTCCCGGAGCAGGGGCTGGACTATGTTCTTCAGAGCCCCCTGTTCCTCCAGTGTTTCACACAGATCTTTTACTTTGTCTTTGGTGTTTATGGGTTAGGGAGTCTGTAAACTGCCACAGTTACTGAAGATTTACTCTCCTTAAGTCTGCTCTGGCACTGCTGGTTGGGGCCACCCTGGGGCCAGAAGCACATGGTTCAGGTGGGACTACACTGCACTCCCAGCTCTGTATGACAGACCCTTCCTGTTGGCCTGCCAGACTGCCCTGAGCAGGAGATATTTTTCTCTCTGTCACTTTATGGGTTCTGTATCTGTAAAGTTAGTTTGGAGTCATTTGTTTTGCATGTATTGGAAGTGGTTGGAGCAGCGCTCGCCCCAAGTTTGTGCTTTTACTCAGGCATATTGGCTCCACCTCCATGGGGGTAGTATTATTAATAGTAGTAGAAGTAGCCTGAGTTTAGACAGTAATTAAAGATTTGCAACATAAAAACAGTTTATTTTATTCTCAAAACAACTTTGTGAGGTAGGTGCCATGTTTATTCCCCTTTTACAAATGAGGGCATCTGGGCAGGCAAAAGCTAAGTTACTCATCCAGGCACACACAGACAATACATGTCTGATGCTGTATCTGAACTCAAGTCATCCTGACTCCAGGTCCAGTGTTATATTCATTATACTGCCTCACTGTAGAGAGATAAGAGGAGCCAGGTGAGTTGTGTTGATAAAGTCATAGAAGCAAACTAGTGGCATTTGGGTGGTAGAGAATGGGGTTTGATTAATGAGAACCAAGGACTTGGAATCACTAAAATGAGCAATTGGCGAGGAATGTGGGAGAGAGAAGGAAAGAAAGAAATGTGTTGTGATAGAACTAACTCCAGATAATTAAGAAGAAACACGGCACCAGACAAAACCAAATCCAAATGGGAAAATATGCAGAGAGATTAAAATATGACCTAAGTTATTCATAATAACTGAAATTTGTCGTATTTTCAAGTTCACAAAGCACTTTATGTATGTTAGTTATCTCCTTTGATTTTCACAAAAACCCTGAGAGGTAGATGCTAAGATTATCCCCATTTTCCAGATGAGAAAACTGAGGCTGAGAGAGATTAAAAAAAGGATTGACAAGGGAAGAATAGCAATATCAGTTTGTCATGTATCTGTACACAGTGAAAGTAAATATTTAAACAAAAAAATACATGAATTGAAAAAAAGATGGAAAAATATGATAGACTTCTTTCCCCTCCTAAAAGAATATTCAAAAAGAAAGTATAAATGAGAAGTAAATATGAATTCATAGAATCTCGGGGAAGAAACAAACACAACATTGCTTACTTAGATACTTCACAACAATATATTTTTAAAATATGGGAATGTATTAATTACTTAAACAGAAATTTATATTAAAAAAACACACAAAAAATGTGTTTTATGCCTTGAAGACCATAGAAATAAGGTTGGAAAGACCAATTTTTTTAGTGTTAGCTTTCACACTAGAAAAATATACAAGATTATTATAATGGTGAGAAATATGAATGATGCAGGCTTAGAGAATAAATAGTGAATTGTCTGATACAACAGGTGTGAGAGAGAAAAGTACAGAAAAATGAAGTATTATTTTAAAGGACACAAACAAAATCAATGTAAGTAGTAATGTGAGTGATACACACCCCCAAAAAGGATGAGGGAATGTCTAAGTAGACATCTCCTTTCCCCAACTTTTTGATCTAATGCCTATTAAATTGAAAAGTTTAAACAAATTTTCATTAAAACACACATTTTGTCTCAACTACAAAGAGGCCAGGAGATAGCTTTCTTTTCACATCAACAAGTCCATCCCATAGGTGGGATTAACAAGCTCTGGGTTTTAACACAATCAGTTTGAAAACCAAGCCAATACAGGGGAATCTTTAATTGCCATTACTATCACACTTGTGATGTGCTCTCCAGGGCATCAGAGAGGATAACCCTCCCCCAAATTTTCTCCAAACTCATCTCTAATTTTCTCAAGCTACTCACTTGAACTGATGCGCATGTGTCATGATGTTGGTATCCTTCCCTCTTGGGTGACCCTCCTCTGGACACTTTCCCATTCACTGTGCATGATAGCTGGCACTCCTGGTAGCCATCAGCTTGTCCATGACCCTTTTCTTTCTCTTCTCTGTTACCAGTCCTTGTTTCTGCGTTTTGTTCTTGCATTTGCAAGATCTCTTCTAATCTAATCTAAACTCCGTCAGTGAGTTCCTCTCACATCAGGTTGGCTCTTCAGACAGTATTGTCCATTGCTCCAGACTGAGATTGCTTCTCTTGATGATGTCTTTATAAGAACATGATGGAAGAAGTCTGGATACAGGGTAGTTTGTCATGGTTAAAATAATCTGCATTTGCATGGATTGTAAACTCAATATAACCAAATATTATTGCGTGACAGCTTACTTTTTTCTTTTTAAATAAAAAGTGATCTTTAGTTGCATCAAGAGAAACCCAGGACTGGTAGTGACAGTCCCTTCTGTGCTCATCCTCTGTCAGACCACATTTTTTTTTGCTTCAACTATGACCAAACTATCATAGAAAGAACACTAGCTAGAAAGAAGAAGAACAGCCAGGGGAAGGTGATCATGATGGTGAAGGGCCTTGCTATTGTGGCCTTAGAGAAAGTTCTGAAGAAGCTGTATGGAAGGGAACCCATCTGTTCCCTATGTGACGAGGTTCTCATGTGTGCCAAAATTCCCTCAGGCTTAGGGGTGAAATATTCTTTTACTACTTTATTTTAACCCTTATCATTTCTGTAAATATCTTTGTTTGGAAATAACTGAATCCACTTGCTGACCAGTAAAGCAGCACATTGGCAGGGGCTTGAAGTGTTTGGTCCTTAATTGGATACGAGTGTACAGAGAGCTTTGAACTAGGGGCACATTTTCCAGAGATGTCATTGGGAATGGATTTGCCCCCAGGTGTAATATTGTTATTCCAGAATCTAGCAGAATGCTAGGTTAAACACAGCAGGTCGTTCCCCACTACCGAATTAAATTGAGCTAAAATCCTGGTGATTTCCATCTGGACAATGTACTAGAAATGGGACATTGAGCTCAGGAAGACACACTCCAGATGATTCACAAAGGTTTGTTCCAAACACACTGTTCCTATCCTATGTCATAAAGACCTAGAGAACATAAGACACTGAAGACCACCAAGACAGCACAACAACAGAAATCCAGGGGACCTGCTGAGGGGTAACTTGGCCATGTGGAGATAGGGCCAGCATGGGAGGCAGGTGTAATGGGAATGTAAATGTCAAAGATCTTCCCTGCCCCTGGGCTAAAGTGCACCTGGAGCCTGGGGTGGGAGGCTTGTTTTTCAGTAGATACTTCTTGATTGGCCAGTGAATCAATAAGGTTGTTACATTCTCTGAGCCAGGAGAAGGCTATATAAGCCCTGATGTTTAGCTTTGTTTTGGGGCTCACTTTGAGATGTGCTCTGTGATTTGATATGGATTATGGGAAGCCCTTGTCCAGAGTCTCCCAGCTTTGAAACCCACATGTTGAAACCCAGATGTTGAATGGGTATGGATGTAATGGCTGGACAGTTTGAAATCTGTCTACTTGATCTGTTTCTGTCTTGATAATTCTGTCTGTATATTCTGAAGTTCGGGGTGCTGACCTCTTTCCCCTGAACTAAGTAAACAATACATATTTGACTGATTAAAGTAAGCTTGTTAAACCATTTTGAGTTGCTTTCCTTTTACAAAGCAGATCTAAGAACCTGTGTTGGCAGCAAACCCTGAGGACGCTTGGGGTGCTTGATGCTACAGCAGGACCCCCAAACTCATGCCCCACCTCTCACTCACATTGGCCTTGACCCCCACAAGTCATAGCACCTGTCATGGCTGAGAACAACTTTAAAACGTTGTGTAGATGATGTCCCCAATCTGGACCAAAACACAAACAGTCACAGCCAATTGGAAATGCTGTCTGTGCTACTGGCTTATAAACAATGCCTGAGAAGGCACCAGTGGAGTAGTTGAGGCAGCCAGCCCTGCACAAGATTGGCCCCGTCCAAGGTGGGGGACGTGGTAGGGCCTGGTGGGCCTGGCTTCCTCAGAGGGACTGGCTCATTTCTGCAGAGATGTTATGGCAATGTTCTGATTTCTTTTTTTATGGTAATCTTCCAGCAAAGCCTGCTAGTTTCAATGCCTCTGTCCATGTTTGAGTATGCAAATGGGTTAGTCTAATTCCTTCCAAATCTACACGTGCTCAGCCCCATCACTGGAGGAGGCCCTTAGACTCCCCTAATTTTGTGTTGGCAGAGAGGAATAGAGAGAGGAAGAAGGAGAAATGAAGGGAGGGAGGGAGAGGGGTAAGAGACAGAGAAGGAGAGAGATAGAGATAGAGACAAAGACACAGGGAGAGAGATAGAGAGGAAGAGACAGAGACAGAGAGACAGGGGGGGAAGACAGAGAGGTAGAGAGAGAGACAGACACAGAGAGACACAGAGAGAGGGGGGAGACAGTAAGGGAGAGACAGAGACAGAGAGACACAGAAATGGAGGAAACAGAAAGGGAGTGGGGGGAGACAGAAGGAGGGGAGAGACAGAAAGAGACAGAGAGGGGGATGAGATAGAGAGGGAGAGACAGAGAGAGAGAGAGAGAGAGAGAGAGAGAGAGAGAGAGAGAGAGAGAGAGAGAGAGAGACAGAGAGAGACAGAGAGAGACAGAGAGAGACAGAGAGAGAAAGAATTTCATTTTATCCTCAATCATGTCACTCTTAAAAAACCTGAAACCTCAGTGTGATTTTGTGAATCTGTGTTAAATTCTGTTTTGCCATAAAAACTTTTATCATTTAAAACCTATAAACAGAACCATCTGCATTTTGTCAAAATTTCCCTTATTAACAGAAAGAGAGCACTCTCTATTGCTGAGCATCTTGGGCATCTGCCCTGTGTAGATAGCCCCTGAATGCTTGGTCATGCTCCTGAGGAATAGTGGCAGTATTTGGGGTCGGAGATAAACAAGGAAGAAAAGAAGCCCATGTAGAGCCCCCACTCCCCACTCCCCCCTTTAGCTTCCATTAGTTTTTGTTGTTATTTTCAAATAAGCTTTATCTCTGTTTTTACACTGTAGGACTTTCTGGTTATAACCCTCACCCCCCCCGAGAGCCTCCACCAGCAATTACCACAAACCTCCCACAGAACATAGTAAGTGTGAAGTGAACCCGTGGCCACAGGAGCCACACGTTCCCTCTGCTTCCCACAGACTAGGAGCCTGGCTCTGCCCCATCCTGGATGAGCAGGGCCAGGCTCCATCACCTCTCCTCTGGGCCGGGACTCGTCCAAGGCCTCCTCAGAGCTGATGCCTTTGAGAAATGCTGACGCAGCCACTCTGTCTGTTTGTCTTTCCTCGGGCTCCGCTCGGCCACACTCAGCGTCAGTTTGTACAAGTCCCCCTGCGTGTTTCTTCCCTTTGATCTCCTATTATCTGTCATTTCTTACAGAACAACAATAGATTGTGTTTAACTTCAAAAGATGGTTACCGACTATTGCAGTATTTTAAATTCAAAATTCCTGCCACCAATGTGTTTATATACGGAGACTTTGGGATATGGGCCTATTAGGGGGAATCACTGAATGAAAGGGTACGAACAGTCTAATGATGACGTCACATAACTCCAAGCAGCTTTCCTAAAGCCTCCCTCACTGTTGGGACAGACAAGGGGCAATGCAGACAAAGAGGGGCTGCTGGTCTAGAGCCCCCTCTAGGGCTTGTGGACAGGCACTGCTCTGGAGATGTGTGGTTCTCATGACCCTGCTATGATAAAGAAAGGCCATCAACACTGAGTTGGGGTATCATCACCCTGGTGTAATGGGAAATGGACTGAACTGGGGGGGGTGCCTGGAAAACCTGGGAGTGTGATCTGAGAGGTGTGTGTGGGGGGGGAGGAGAGAGAGACAGAGAGAGAGAGAGTGACAGAGAGAGACAGAGACAGACTGAGAGAGACACAGAAAGAGAGGAGAGACAGAGAGACAGAGAGGGAGGGGGTATAGAAGGTCACTAGGTAGCCTGAGTGGATAGAGTGAGTGCTGGGCCTGGAGTCAGGAAGACCTGCATTCAAATTAGGCTTCAAACACTTTCTGTGTGACTCTGGGCAAGTTATTTAACTTCTGTTTGCCTTAATCCTTTGGAGAAATGGCAAACCACTCCAGTGTAAACCCCATGGGTGTCTTTGTGTGCATATATACTTATTAACACACAGGTATGCATGCACACACATGTATATAATACATGTGTGTGTGAGATAGTATGTATGTGTATATTGTCATTGCTATTCTCACCATTGTTCTGGGATGGGATTGGGAGCAGGGAGGCCCCTCGGACTTAATTCTGGAGCTTCCCTTTAAGGACCACACGCTGTTCCAGAGTGGTGCGTGGTTTCCAAGCTCAGATGTCAGCTCCATCCACCGTGTCCAGTACCCAGCTCTTGTGTCCCATCATCCCAGGACGTGTGATTGGCTCTTCCCTGCCCCCATGTCCTCCCCCTTATCCCTCTGCCTTTTGGAGCCTTGGCTTCTTCATGGCTCACTTCACATCATTCCTTCTCCGGGTCTTCCTTGGCTCCCTCAGCTGTTAGCACACTCCATGACCTTTTTGACATCATTGTAGCAGAAACCACATTGCATTGGCACTGCAACTGTCCATGGAGTTTTCTTGTCAAAGTCATTCTCTTCTCCAGTGGATTAAGACAAACAAGTTCTGTGACTTACCCAGCATCACACAGCTGCTAAATGTCAGGCTGGATTTGAACTCAGGACCTGAGCCAGTCTTGCTGTCTAATATATATATTTTTTTCTTTTTGGAGCGGGGGAGGTAGAGCAATTGTGATTAAGTGACTTAAGTGCCCAAGGTCACATAACTAGTAAGTGTTAAGTGTCTGAGGCTGGATTTGAACTCAGGTCCTCCTGACTCCAGGGCTGGTGCTGTATTCACTGAGCAACCCAGTCGCCCCAAGTCTTGCTGTCTTTAGGGCCTGAGCTCTCTCTTCTGAGCTGTTTAGCTGCCTCTCCCCTACCCCACCCCTTTTTCAGGTGAGATGGGTTAGTTTGGAGCTCGTCTTTTCATGGAAGGATAAACACAGCTCTAGAGTTACCTCCCATGGCCTCTCTGCATCTTGCGTGCTCCATTTGCTGCATCCCAGGTGCCATTCCCCATCAGACTGTGAGCTCCTCTGTGCCCCCTGCTTAGCCCAGCGACTGGCCCCCTCTGAGCCTTTAATCAGGGCCAAATAACTAATCAAACTCCGGTTGATCAGGGAGCACAAAGAAGACCCCAAAAGAGAGGAGAGCTATCCCTTGGGGCAGCCGCTTCCACGCCTGGAGAGCTGGGTTTGTTAGGAAGGATTAGGTTTATTGCCTTTATAGCCCAGGAAATGAGGTAAAGTAGACAGGGTGGTGTGTGCCCTTTCTCTGCCCTGTTCTTCTTGAACTTCCTTGTGGTCCCCCTTCCCCAGTTCTTCCTTCCTTTCTCTTTCCTAATTGGAAACACACAGCCCAGGTCCCTTCCAACCATTCAGCCTCTGAGGGGAAAGGGGAAGGCAGTGGGGAGGGGGGCTGCCCTAGCACACCCAGAATGCAGCTGCTCCTTCTGGGGGGTGGCAGCAGGGATCTGCCCCTCTTCACTGATCTGCAGGGAGGGCGCATCAGAGGCACAATATTGCCCACAGGCCAACCAGGGCTGCCCATATCCCACCTGAGGTTACTGGCTCAATCTCCTCTCCAGACCAGGCCCCCTCAATTCCATCTCCGATAAAAATGGTATTTGTTGCATTGCCATGCAATTTAATACACTTTGCCAGCACCTGCAGAATCTGATTGTCAAAATATGTTATGTTTTGGGGCAGAAAACCCACTGTGCCCCAATGCTGAGGCTGCAGAATTGGGGCTGGGTGATGTTGTCAGCACTTGGTGCCTTTTGTTGGAAGGCAGAGGAGAAATCTCTCTCCTCCACTTGAGTTGGCATTCATCACAGGCCTAGCCTGGCTCCCTTCTCAGCACAGGCCTAGGCACCCTAGAACACTTAGTCTAGCATGGCATGCCCCAGCCTAAAGCTAGAAGGGATGTCTCTTACATCCGATTCTCTAAGGCTGGACTTCAGCACATGGTGGCTGTGGGGCTGCAGAATGTGTGGGTGGGCTTCCCTCCCCAACTTGAGGTGGCTGGGGCTGGGGTTGGGGGAGGAGGGAGTTCTCGGCCCTTGATTTCTATCCCTCCCTTATCCCTTCTATTGCCCATTTCACAGAGTTAAAAAAGATGTTTCTTGGAGTTTAATTCCAATTTCATTTCCTTCTAAAGCCTACCTCTACTAGAAAAAGTGCCCTGACCTGCTGTGTTTTTGTTTTTGGTGGCCGGGGCGGGGGGGGGGGGGGTGTTGGCAATGGGATTAAGTGACTTGCCCAGGGTCATATAGCTACTAAATTTCTGACACAAAATTTGAACTCAGTGCCTCTTGACTCCTGGGCCTATGTTCTACCCATGGTGCCACCAAGCTGCTACCATGTTTATTCTTTAAATGAAAATAACTGCCTAACTACTTCTCTATCATTCAGAAGGAATTATTCCTCTGTCAGCTAGCCATTTCCTATGTTTGATTCCAAACCTGGAAAGAAGTGGTTCACATGTCTAAGCAAACCCAATTCCGCAAGCTCTATGCAGCCCACGATGGCAGCTGTGTGCCCACTGGGCTGCTGGCCCCCTGCCTAATGCCCTTCACAGGTTGCATGTACACACACGCAGTTGGGTGAAACAGCGATACAGGGGGCAGTTCTTCCCTCAGGCACGGTCCTGGCTGTAGGGGCCAGGAACTCAGGAGCGGCAGTGACCACACGGCCCAAGTTTGGTTCCACATTTCCATTAATGTCCCACTGGGCCCTGGTCCTTGGCCTGAGCTTGTGACTTGTTATGGAAAGTGTGTTACACACACAGTCCTGAGGAGCCTTGTCTGGCTGAACTGGGGCTAATGACGAGGACAGGAAGCTTCTTCCTTGAACAAGAATTTATGCTGTTCAAGTTTCTTTCCTGCCCATTGCCTTCTTCTGCCCTCACAACAATGCTCTAGAAAAGCCTGCTATTTGTACAGGATGAGACTGAGCTCTTCATGGAGAGAGCGCTTCATCCACACTCAGCTGCTGCTAAGTGAGACAAGCTGAATGAGCCCCTAGAATGGCAGCTAGCCCCTGGAGGGCAGGATGGCTCCGCCTTGCTTGGAATACCCGGGGCTTGGTGCAGGGGCTGGCAGAGAGCCTCATGGAAACCGGACTTGGATAAGGAATGGGGCGGCCCACTCAGAGTTCCTCCAGGGCAGCTCTGTTCCCAGGATGCTTTGCTCTCCACAATGTTTGTTTGTCATCCCCTTTCATGTCTAAAATGTCTTACTGGGGGCCGCCATCTTCCTGGTGGAGCCAGAGACCTAGAATCTCTGCCTGACCTCAGGAATACACTTCCCCTTCTGGGTCTCAGTGTCTTTCGCTGCAGAGAAGACCAACCATCTCTTGCCCAGTCCCTTTCAGTGCTGTCCTGTGCAATGCCTTTTTTTCTCCTCTTCCCTGAGGGAAGTTTTGAGCTCTGAAGGATTCACCCAGTGATGTTACCTTAATTCTTCCAACTAAACAAACATGAGCGTGGCGCACACACACACACACACACACACACACCCTCAGATGTCTCTTGTCTCTATTAGGGGTCTGGCCCACAGGGATCACTTCCATGCTACTTAACTGCTAAGCTGCTGTGGCCAGGCTCCAGGCACAGAAAGGGAACAGGGCACAGACAGTCCTTCACTGTCCCCCAGAATGTCCTGGCTGACAAGCTCATTTGCTTTCTAATACGTCACAAACGGTCCAATGTTATTGAATCACATTGTACTAAATGATGTGTTAAGTCTGCTGCCTGCTCTCAGCCAGGCCATGCACAGTCCTGCCAGCGGCAGCTTCTGGCCTCTAATGGAGGCTGTTTCCCTGAGGCCCTTCTCCACCCACCTGCAATTCTTTCTTCCCTGGACCTTCAGTTGCTCATCTATAAAGTGGTGCTGTGATTTAGAGCTCCTAGGGCAGCTTCAACTCCAGATGCTCAGCTTCCATGTGTGGCCTGGGCTTGGCAGCAGCCTCCAATTTCAAGGTTGGCCAGGCCAGCCAAGGCCAGGTGCTCAGATCAGCAGAGTGAATCATGGCCCACTGATGTCTGTTTTTTCCTTCATTATGTCCCAGATGCGCATTTCTCTCCTTCCTGCCTCCTTCCTCTGGGCTCACAAGCAAAGGGATTCCAAGTCTTCTCTGCTCTGAGTCCTCTCCGTGCCCCAGAGTTCACTTGCGTGTGCCTGGAACCATCAGCTGTGAAGTCCCACATACCCAATGGTTTCAATTCATCCAGAGTTCCCAGAATGACCCGATGGACCAGCACCTCCCTCCCTCTGGATTCAGTTTACATCCCTCCTAGAAAGAACACTTCTCCCATGCTCAGGACAGTGTTTGACATTTGTTTAGAAGGAACACAGCTTTTCCAGTTGAACTCCTAGGTTCCTTTCAAGGTGTGAGTGTGGGTTGGGTGGGGGTCACCGGCAGTGATGCCCTTGCTGGCCTCTTTAAGGAACTGGCAGTTGGAGCAGAAAGAATCTTTCCCTGTTCTGAACACAGAGTTTAAGGGGGCTGGAGGATTGGACAGTTGTACTCAGAGAAGACCTTGAGCGACGGGAGGCTTCTCCTCCAGGAGAAGTAGGAGGTTGGGTGGGATACAGCAGCTGGGGGCGGACAGGGTGGAAGCTGGACCCTTAGAGCAGAGTCTGCCATGGTGGGGAGGAAGCTCCCAGCTCCCATCAATGCAGGGTGCCTGCCCATCAGCGAGCTTTGGGTCACTTTCTTTGGAATCTTAGTTACCTAAGTCAGGTTACTGCCTTTGGCCTGAAAGTGGACCTGAAGAAGCTTTGAGTCTGGCTGCCTATTGTACAGAGAAAGAAACTGAGGCTGTGGGTGGAGAAGGCACATGGCCAAGGCCACACATGTAAGCCTCGGCAGAGCCACGCTCATCCCCCATCTCTTGGCTCCAGTCAGAGCTCTCTACTGGTCCACCTTGCAGACGAGCTCAGGACACATTCCTGAGTCTTCTGTTCTTAGCTCCTAGCTCAAACATGCCTCACACCCTGCCCACCCTTTAGCCTGTGGGAGGCAGCCTCATGTGCAGTCTCTGATCTAGAAACTCCAACGAGACATCGAGAGAAGCAGCCTGGGTTCCATAGATTGAAAACTTAAGGTATACAACCAGCTTTAGGAATTGCCTTCTCCCAGTAAAAGGTGAGGAAAATGAAGCCCAGGGATGTTTAGGTGCTCAGGCCACACAGCTGAGAAGGATGTCACCTGGATTGGAATCAGAGCCTAGGGGAACCTTGGGGCAGGGTTCCTCCCAGAAGGGCCTCCCAGAAAGGCCAAGAGGCCATGTTCTGAGTGGGCCCAGATGTTTCTCTCCTAGGGCTGCTCTTGCCTATCATTGGCTAATGAGAAAAAAACTCTCTGTTTCCTTTGGATGTGTCCACCTTTTATAATCTGCCCTAATATTTCATGGGAGTAAATCATTACTCATTGCAGTGAATCTTTCAGCCCTTGGGTCCCTTAGAGACATGGAGGCAATTGGGGGGGGTGGATGTCTCTCAATTCCCAAAGGATTAGGCCTGAGTTATGGAGAAACATGGGGTGACCCTGATCCATGATGGGGTCATTGCCTTACCCCAAGCAGAGCCATGAGCAGGGCAAAGAGTGAGTGGGGAGAAGCAGGTGGCCGGCCTCCTTCTCAGCCTCTGCTGCCCGGGGCTCTTCCTCAGACTCCTCTGCATTGGCTCCTCCTCATGCAGCTTCATGAAATGCTGCTTCTCGAAGTTTTCTGGGCTTGTCTTTTCATCCCTCTTTATAGCAATTTTTGGGGGCAAAATTGCTCACCTCCCCACCTGCTGGGCCTCACCCAATGGAAGGCCCTGGCTCAGTTAATTATATCTCATATTGAATTCTGCTCTCCTGTGACTCAGAATGATCTGAGTGGAAGGGGGAGATCATAGGCTGGTGGGCAGAAGTGATGTGGGGGGAGACAATCACTTCCCTGCCCCTGGACAGCCCTGAAGAGATCAGAAGGATCCACTGTTCCAACAGCCAGACTATGGCGGAGAGAGGGAAGGAGTTCTGTTGTGTCAAGGGAAAGGCAATTCCTTCTGGGGAGAGATCTGCGAATGGCCTGCCTTGTAGGGGTGGAGGGCTTGGGAAAGCTGCCCAAAGAAAATGTTTGGGGAGGAAGAGACACAGAGGGAGGTATGGGGGGGGGGAATTGGGAATCATGCTCTGTTGCCAGTGAAAGGAGACTTCTAAGGACAATTCTTAGGATATTAATATTTAAAAGTTCTTAAGGGAGGTCAAAGGCACTAAAGGAGGCCTGTTGTTGCTTTTTGTTGCGGTAAAGACGTGGGATCAAGCAAGGCAGGTTCTCACAGACGGGAGACCAGCTGTGCTGCTTGAATGTCAGGGACTGTCCATGGCATGGCCTTGGGTTGAATGTGAGGAATTCAGAGAAGCCTCAGAGGAACTGAATGATTCCAAGAGAAATAAGTAGCATTAGAAAATCCCCGTACACCAGAACTAATAAAAGCAGCCCCTGTACTGGCCCCTCACAGCCAGCTTGTGAGGGAGAGGCTGTTATCATGACCGCTTTAGAGACTGAGACTGAGAGCAGTATATACGCCACAGTACTATTGATGGGAAGGATGAAGGTAAAAGTGGTGATGGATAGTTTTTCATGGCTGATGTTGGTCTGGGCAGAAGACTTGGTGAGGGAATGTCCTTCCTCTGCATTCGGGGCATGGCAGACCATCATATCTTGGAAGATATGGTGGAGCGGCTCACATCCTACTTTCTCCTGTTTAACTTTGATTCAAGAGAGGGTGACCAAAGGCATAGCTAGGAAGCCTCAGCAGGCTGGGCCAAGGCTGATCAGCTCCCTGTGGGCAGCACCCAGCACAATCTTCCCTCTGGGCCAGTCCCTGACCATAGTGGGACCAGGCTGGCTGACCTCTTGCCTGTCCTGATTCTGGTCTAAGGAGAGTAAAATCTAGTATATATTCAAAGGCTTGATAAAAAGCCTTTCAGAAAATTTCAGTTGCATAGAAAAAATAGCAATTCTTCTGAAGAATGGGCTTTCACATCAAAGTGTCTTGAAGGATAGTTGTAAGTGGAAGCCCTGCAGGGACAGAGGTCAGCTGGCTTCCAGTCCAAGTTTTCCACCAATTGCTGTGTGCACGGTTCTTATCTGAAGTCCTTCCCCCTCTCCAGCCCCAAGTATCCCATCTGTAAAACAGAGGACTTGTAGCACATCTCTCCAAAGAACCTCCCCAGCTCCAAAGCTTAGTATCTTTTAATAGTCAAGAAGAGTCTCCAAATGAATCAACAGAAGAATTCGGAGCAGAGTATTTCTAGGATGCTGGAATTTGTGTAAACACTCATTAAAACGTGACAATTGAATTGTTAAATTTAGTAAATTCTATACTGATTCTAGATTGACCTAATTTGGGTTCTGTTATCCAATGTCTAGGGTCACAAACCTTGTAGTTTGAACTTTCTCCTGCTGATGCTACAATAATGCATGAAAATAATGAGCTCTTATATTTCAAATATATGAAGAACTAAGTCAAATTTATAAGAATATGGGTGATTCCCCAATTCCTAAATGGTCACAGGATATGAACAGGCAGTTTTCAGCAAAGAAATTAAAGCTATCTATAAGTCATATAAAAAAAAATCTAAATCACTACTGACTAGAGAAATGCAAATCAAAACTACTCTGAGAAACCACCTTATAATTAACAGATTGGTTAATTTGACCAAAAAATAAAATAATAAATGTTGGAGGGGATGCGGGAAAACTGATGCATTGTTAGCGGTGTTGTGAAAGTTGATCCAATCATTCTGGAGAGCAATTTGGAATTATGCCCAAAGGCCTATAAAACTGTGCATGCCCTTTGATCCAGAAATATCACTGGCATGCTTAATATCCCAGAGAGAAGGGGAAGAAATTACTTGCACAAAAATATTTAAAACAGCTCTTTTTGTGGTGGCAAAGAATTGGATTTTGAAGGGATGCCCATGAACTAGGGAATGGCTGAACAACTTGTGGTATAGGATTGTGATGGGATATTATTGTGTGAGATAACATTTAGGATGATTTGAGAAAAAAATTACTAGAAAGATTTATGTGAACTGATTCAAAGTGAAGTGAGCAGAACCAGGAGAATGGTATAGACAGTAAGAACAATAATGTATGATGAAGAACTGCGAATAACTTAACTATTCTCAGCAATACAGTGATCTAATCCAAAGGTCTCATGATGAAACATGTATCCAACTCCAGAGAAGGAACTGAAAATGTCTGAATACAGATGGAAGCATACCATTTTCTCTTTTTCTCTTTCTTCCTTCCTTCCTTCCTTCCTTCCTTCCTTCCTTCCTTCCTTCCTTCCTTCCTTCCTTCCTTCCTTCCTTCCTT
>NW_027186352.1:4007321-4037229 GCF_028583685.1 Petaurus breviceps papuanus
CTTCCTTCCTTCCTTCCTTCCTTCCTTCCTTCCTTCCTTCCTTCCTTTCTTTCTTTCTTTCTTCATTCATGTACAAAATGACTAAAATGGAAATGTTTTACATGACCACACATGCATAACCTTTATCAGATTGTTTACTATGTCAGGTAGGAGGGGGCGGATGGATGGAGGAACATATAGAATTCAGAACGCTAAATAAATAAATAAACAAATAATTAAATGAATGAATGAACACATACATAAATGAATGAATGAATAAATAGATGAATGAATGAATAAATAAATAGATTCGGGCATGTCAGCTTTGTCTCAAGACGACCTCTGAGGGCTGGACTGATGCTGCATGCAATGGCCGTTCTGTGGATGAAGCAGCCAAGCCAACCCAGCACTCGGGCTACTGGTTTGAGGGCAGAGGAGCAGGAGGACTAGCTAGGTCATGTTCTCGAGCCTCTCCTGTTGCTGTAAGAGTCCAGCACCCCCTGTAAACAGGGGCCTGATTCCATTTTATTTACCACACATGCAACATATGATGAAGGAGGAGGGGAGTGCTGGACTTAGAGTGAGGAAGGCATGCCCCATCTGCCCCAGGGTCAATTATCCAACTTTCCTTAGCCTCAAGTTCATCTTCTTTCACACGGGTATAATGATGGTCCTTGCCTCTGAAGGTTCTTTGGAGATCAAAGTTGGTAATTAATGTTTTATGGCCCTACATGAATGTTAGCCATTCTCATATGGTGATTTTGGTGGTGGCGGTGGGTGCTATCATTCCCAAGACCAATTCACTTCATCAAAGCAGGCTTTCATTTACAACAAAAGTTTTTGGGGAGTTCTTTTTCTTTCAGTGTTAAACTTCCTCAAAGCAGACGCTCCATCTCTTGGCTCCAAGCATGTTCTCTGCCTGTCTGCCATGCCTGAAATGCTCTCCCTCCTCATATCTAGCTCTTTTCTTCCCTGGCTTCCTTCAAGTCCCATTTAAAACCCCATATTCTACAAGAAGCCTTTCTTAATTAACCCTTCTTAATTCTAGGGCTTTTCTTCTGTTAAAACTTCCCTATTTATATCTTGCATATGCCCTGTTTGTACGTAACTCTTTACATGTTGCTTCCACCATTCGACTGTGAAATCCTTCAGGGCAGGGAACATCTTTTGTATTTTCTTTGTATTTCTAGATCTTACCACAATACCTTAGCCTGGAACGTAGTAGGCATTTAATGCATGTTTATCAATTGACTTACTGATTGTGATTTTTAGAGTCTAGGGATCTAAACAATTGAGTTATTACTTTAACCTTTTTGAGAACAGAGTATGGGCTGGATGAGTGAAGCAGGACTAGGGTCCAGCACAGAGGAACAAAAGACTTTCACAGTTCATAGATAAGCATACAGCCACAAAGAACCAGAGATATTATGTTGCTGGTTTCCAACATTTTGTGTTTCAGAGTCACCCTATTCTGTTCAACCCCCACTATCTGCCCATGACTCTAAGCTCCTATCCTGCCCTTGGTCCCATGGATTTCCCATGATCAGGTTTTACCTCTGGTCTTCCTCCCATTTTTGGCTCCATTTCTTCTACCCAAAGGAAATTCTTCAGTTTTTCTCTATTTTGAAATACCATGGCATCTATGGCCCCCATCAGCAGAGGGTCCAAAAGAAAATAAGGGCCTTTCATGACAGTGGCACCCTTTTGACACCCTTTATGACACCCTTTCCAGGGGGCTGGAGGACTTATTCCCCAGATCATAGATTACAATTCCTCTCACCCTTGGGCCAAGGTAACTTCCTGTAGTTCACTGCACATTATTCTTTGAATCCAAGTCAAGTGTGAGAGATATAGAGAGCTAGGGCTCCTCAGCAGAGGCAAATTCCAAACAAAGACAAAACTCCACAGTTTAAGTGGACCCCATTCTGCACAGGTCTTCCTTCTCCACAAACTTCAGTAGTGGGTCTCATGAGTCCAAGTCATCTGACAGAAAGGGAAGGAGGAACCAAAGTGCCAGGGTGTGTCATTGACCTTCATTGAGCCTTGGTTAATTCTCCCTGAAAATTATCCCCATATTGGTGTTGTGTGTGCAGCCTGGAGGCCAATGGGAGATGGGTTCTTGGAGGCGTCTGTGGATGGAGCATGGGAAGACTGGGGCTCAAGTCTTGGCTTTGCCAATGGGGAATCTTGGGCAAGTAGCTGAACTTCTCTGGACCTGAGTTTCTTGGCTTAGAACACAAATATAGGATGGAGTTATCAATCTCTGAGGTCCTTTCTCAACTGTGTAATTGTGGGATTACTTTGGTCTGGCCCCCATAACCTGCAAAGGAGTGACTAGAAGGTCTAAAATTGAAGTCTAGAGCCTAACCGAACTGCCTGCTATGCCCCAGCCTCTGAACCTTGTTCTGTCACATATGTAAGACCCAGCCCCTGAGAGAAAGGAACAGTAAGGGCCTGACTTATGTTCTTTATACTTGAGAAGGGGCATGACTTCTTCATGGGCACTAAAACCCTAGCAACTCTCAGGAGGGAAAACTGATGATTATATCGGAACATAATAAGATGATGGGATTTCATTCATAGATCCATACAAGAAAAGCAGCTGCATGAAGTAGAAAGATCACTGGCCGTGGAGGTAGAGGGTCTGCGTTTTATTTCTGGCCCAGAGATTAATGGGGTCAGGATAGGCAAGTAACTAACTTCACACTGTGGTGATGACTATGCTATTTATTGCACAGGCCAGTTGGATGTGGAATTTTGATAATTCAGGGCCACGTGCTCCAATGAGCCATCCTCTGTCACTGTGCTTCCCCTCAAGCACTAATTAAGTGTATCCCAGGCCCATCTCCCATAGCTGGACATTGACTTCCAGTGGGACATACTGGCCTCCCAGGGGGTTCAGCCAGCCTGTGGCTATTCCCCACAGCACAGCTTTTATGCCTTTGCTGTGGATCTCCATGTCTAAGGGCCTTTTGGTGCTTCTGAGAATTGAGAATTCTCTTGCAGAAATCTCCTGTTCTCCATTGCTGGGCCCTGTGGGGATACCATGAAACTGGTATTCCAGAAAACTAGTGCTTGTGGATGGAAACATTGTCAAATAAAAGACTGATAGTAAGAAGTCTTTGAAAGCCACATACTTCTAGTGAAATGCTGGTGACCGATAAAGAAGATGAAGAGAGTTTCTTTTATTAACATATATATATATATATGTGTGTGTGTGTGTGTGTGTGTGTGTGTGTGTGTATCTGAATTAGATGTTTTTCCCTCTGAATATCTATTGTCAGTTCAATCTTAACATGAAAATTTTGCTTTTAGTTTTGATTTAGAAGGAACACAATTATTTTCTGCAGAAGTCATTGAAATTAAAATGAGGAAAACCTTCCCAGACCTCAAAAATGATGAAAAAGAAAATCACTGGGTCTTTTTTCAAGCTTCCAGTATCACTCCCCTGGAAAAAAACAAAGGCATCATTAGAGACCCCAAACGCTACACACACACACACACACACACACACACACGCACACACGCATTCATGCACACATACATATACACACATACATATACACATGAACACACACATATGCACATGCAAACACACAGATAAGCACACACATAAACACATGCACACATGTACACACGTAAACACATAAGCACGTGCACACATGCAAACGTACATGCACACACATATGCACATGCACACACATATGCACATGCACACACACACATACATACACCAGTTATTTGCAACGGAGATGGTGAGTAGCTGAATTCCAACAGATACTATTAATGAAGAGATTAAATCCAGGAGTAGAATCTTGGCAATGGCCCAGCTGCCTCTGCAAATCTTGTGGTTGGCCATTTGCATGCGTGGGACCCCTCTCCTCTTTGGGAGTCATGGTTATGCTTTAGAGCTGCAATTCTCATTTATTTTGAAAAATTCAAAATGAGCAAACCTACATCAAAGGAATTGGCTGCCCATACTCCAAGGAGGAGGTAGATGGCTTATAATTCCCAGAAGGAATTATATGTTTGCTTGTTTGTTTTTAAATCAATTACTTCTCTCCTCTCTCACTGCTTTCTGCTGAGTAAAAATAGTATTGGAGTATCTCCCTCCCATGACAGATCTTCTCCCTCATCATAAGTACAGATTCTTCTAAGCTCAATTTTTTGACATTTTCCATAAAAAGCATTACAATATGTAATTTTTTCAAATGGAGGATTAAAAATCAAATGATAAAATAACATTTTTATAGCCTTCTTTGCCCCTAAGATAAATAATTTAGTTTTTTTTGGGGGGGGCAGGGGATCCTGAAACATCCTTAGAGCTAACCAGGAAATCATATTGCCTCCTGAAAATGTCATGTGGCTTCTATGACCATAACCACCATTCCAGCTTATAATGGCATATGTCCTTTATATATTATCCTGCACATGCAAAGAGAAACAATTTCCATTTATGCATCTTGAGTTTTAAGTTTTCAGTTCCCATCATGAGCTGTTTGGAATGCTTGGAGAAAGGGAGGATTGGGAGGGCATTTTGTTTAGTTCATGTCCGGTCTTCCTAGAGATAGATCCTTGGTACAGTCATTGACATTACCCTACCATATTTTCAGATTTCCATCTTTTAAGTGATCTGTACTCAAGTATTTTGTCTTTTTTTTGGAATTGTAACTACTCAGCCTTCTGACTTTGGGCAGTCCAGATTGTTCATATGGATCCAGTGGCCAGGCCTGGGTCTGTCTTGGGGTCAGCTGTGAACAAAGACTTATCTTCCTTGGGAAAGGATATGAGAGCCCAAGCACACTTAGAAACCCTCCTTTCTGCACACTCCAGCTTCATGTTTCAATGGCTTTTGTAATACAAGAAGCCAAAGATGAAGACAACAGGCTGAGGGCACTTTGTTTTTCTGATTAGAACTTTCTTCCTGCCAATGGATCCCTGGTCTCCGGGAGAGGTTGTGGGTCTGGGCATGATTTCCAGCCTGGTGCTCCTCAGCAAGATGGCCCTCGTTTAGCTTCACTGGAGCTTAATGAGCAGCTGGTCTTTGGATCACGTTGGCCAAGCCAGATAATGAGTTGGCTCCATTTGGGGCCGTGAAGAAACTCAGGGCCATGTTGCCATCCTGTTTATACACCAGTGAAAAGGCACAAAGCTGTCACAAGAAAACAGGTGGTTGGCTGATATTTGTTGTTTAAATGCGTCCAGAATTAATTGGCTCAGATCTCTGCTGGCACCAAGTCCTGCCTGGATGCTGCACGGTACAGCCTCTGAAAAATGACTCCCTATGGTGTCTTCTGAATACAGAAGGCAAATATTTGTGCATTCAGGGGATGGAGCCACCGATAATCCACTGTTAAACCACATATCATCATCCCATCTGGGAAGTTTAAAGAAAATGCATCCTCACTCATACAATGTGCTCATTGTTCTCTGTTCTTATTAGACAGTGTACAAGAGGGTTGGGGACACAAATCTGCTGGTTTACATGTGTTTTAATTGGAGCAAGGGGAAAGGGCAACCCATTCTTGGGGCAAGTTTTCTTCTCTCATATTTTCCCAACACAGAGACCCATGTAATGGACAAGGAGGACAAGGGGGAGTGGGAGGTGTTCAATTTTACGGAAGGTGGAAGAAGAGCATTGAGCAATAACGTAAGAGGGAGAGAGAGGGAGGATGACAGGGGTAAGCCCAAAGGCTGTATGTGTTGGTTACATTAATCTCACACCTGTACAATACCCGAATACTCTGGCATGTGCGTGTGCTCTGGCACATGTGTGTGTGCATGCACGCGCTCACACACACACACACACACACACTCGTGCACACATACAAGGACTCTGGATGGCTCCTAGAAAGACAGCATCAGTCAATGTTGCCATGGGTTTTAATTCAACTCCAGGAGCTGAGAGCCTGAGACTGCCTGCTTGGTTCAAGCATGCCCACAGGGGTTCACTGAACAGAACTGGAATCCCTGGTAACTCCATTTGTGACAGCATGGGGCTAGAGGCAATACATTCTAGACAAAGTTAGATCAGCACAGGAAAAAGCCCAATGAAGCTAAGTAGCATTTGTGTATCATTTCTTGAAATTATTTTATCATGGAACGTTTAACCTGTTTCATCATTGCCAGAGTATGAAGACCAATCTAAGAAGCTGCCCATTAACAGAGTGAGCAAATATTAATCAATATGCAAATAGCTTCCAAAGTACAAAGGACTGTGATAAATCTTAGGCTATAAATGGGGGTGGAGAAGGGAACAGCTTCACTTCAAGGAGCTAACCTTCATTTGGATGGTACAACAATTACATCACCTGTAGTCTCACCCTGGACCTCCATCTGGAATCTCCATCAGCACCTGAAATCTTCTGACCCCAGAACGTTTCATCGCTTCCCCTACCTTTCCTCTTGGGAAATCCCTCTGCCAGACTGGGGAAGGAGCCTCTTCAACTCCTATCTCTGCTGTTGACTTCCCAGACATCAACACAATGTTCTCACTCAAGTGTACATTTAACCCTGCCCCAGTCCACCCTCTGACTCCGTTTAATGCCCCCCCATTAGTTCTGAAGCTTTTTGAGGTCAAAGGCTTCCAAAATTATTTTTTGCTTGAATCTATACCCCTTGCACTCAGTAGAGGGTGTGGCATTGTAGTGCCATGCAAAGAAGCTTTCCTGAGGACTGGTACTGTGAACAGTATTTTTAAGGTTATGATTACATAGTATAGTGAACTCTATTTATTACATAACAAATCAGAGCAAAACATCCACAGAATATCAAGGTACAGCATTCACAAGATTACAACTTATCACAGAAAATCACAATATGATATTCACAACAGCTTATCACTAAAATGGCCACAAAGTTTTCACCAAAGTTGCCATGATTTTAGAACAAAGAACAATCATCTCAAAGTATAATAGTCAAAGTCTTCCACTCATGGGACAAAATCTTAAGTTAATTCAGTCAGTCACTTATTCAACAATCAATTACAATAGTCAAAGTTTTCCATTCATGGGGCAAACTTGATTAATTCAATCAGTCAGTTATCAATCAATTAAGGAAATTGAAACAAATCCTCCACCCCTAGGTCACTAGTAAACTACAATTTCATCATTACTCACTACCCAGGGAGAGATCTTTTCATCTTGACTTGGAGCCTGGTCTCAGATTCCATGGATCCCCTTCCATGGTCCCAGATTTTACCTGGATTCACCAGACTGTCACTTGGGTTCACTGGCAGACAGCTCCCGTTTCCTTGTCTAGCTCTCTGGGCAGGTCCTGCTCCACACTAATGTTCACAGCGTATGGTCCATGTCAGATCCTTCACAATTTCTGCTCCAGGGAATTCAAAGCTCATCCAAGTCAGAAAAAAAGTCTCAGCATGCCAGTCATGCCTCCTCAGTCACCTGGGATCCTGGGTCCTGGGTCCTGACTCCAGGCTCTGGGCTCCTGTTCAGAAGAAGCTCTACCATCACAAATTCTCAGGAAATTCTGTCTCAGTTCTCCATTCTCTCATCTGTAGCTGCTGTGCCATCACATGCTGGTCCAAAGAAATTCTTACTGTGCCTCTCTGGGGCTTTTCTTATATACACACAGCATTAGCTTCTCATTTCAGCCAACCCCTTCCTGTTACATCAATAACAGAAGATAGGAGTTCATACCTTCTGTTTCCCCAACAGAGGCTTGATCAGTTACTAAGCCCTAAGGACCTGCTGCCTTTGCCAACACAAAAGAATCTTAAAATTCAAATTACATTACCATTACAGGCATACAACAGGTGCTTGATAAATGTTGATTTGTCTTGCCTGATTTCATAAGGGATGGGAATTAAGAAAAGGACTCATGTGTAAAATGGTACTTAAGACATACCTTCAATCTATCTATTTATCAACATGTACTAATTAAATTCTTCCTATGCATCAGGAACAGGAGATAAAACGATAATATTGAAACCTTCCCTGCTCTCAGCGAACTGAAAGTAGAGCATGCTAGATGTCTGCCTCTCTTTGTATTCCCAGGACTTAGCACAGTGCCTGCCACTCAGCAAGCCTGCAATGACACTTGTTGACTAACTGGCAGGAAGTAATAAAGAAAATACTATGAAAAGTCATGGAGAATGAGTGGTACAGACCGTGAGCAATAATAGACCATCTTTCACATTAGATTTGAGTTGCTTTCAGAGCCTTGATCAAAATTAACTTCTTCCACCAAGTCTTGCTCAATTCTGCCCATCCATCTTTGACTATTCTGCTACTCAGTGTCTTGACAGCACTTCTGAACACAATTTCCATTAAAGAAAATTCTTAATTATGTGTGGAATGGAAAATGCGGCGCAAGTGTATGATGACTGGGTAGAGGGGGGACACAAGTAAAACAGTAGACAATTCCTGGAAAAATCATTTCTCTTTGGTTTTAATATGCCTTTTTATTCATTGCATTTGATCTAAATTCACAATCAAATTATGTGCTAATATGTAAAGGAATTCTACTCCCTAACTTCATCCCAACAAAAGCATTCCAGAAGCAACTTTTTTATGACAGGTACATAGTGTGGGATGGCAAAGAATTAAGTCACATATTGAAAAGGCTGATCAGGAGTAAACATTTGACATGGCCTTCTCTTATAAGTCTCTGTTCTTACTTCAATGGATGCTTCACTGGATTTTTTTCCCTGATTCTCTGATTTCAACATGAGACAATGGACCTAAAAACAAGGGCCATTTTCAATAACCACCCCCTTTCAAACTCTAAGTCTTGACTTACCACTGTTGATTTTTTGAACAAAAAATAGTATTTTATTTTCCCCACTAACATATCAAGACAATTTTAGCATGCATTTTTATAACATTGAGTTCCAAATTTTCCTCCTTCTCCCTTCTGAAAATTGTAGGCAATTTGAAATAAGTTATACGTGTGGTATCGTATAAAACACATTGCTTTGATCTTCATTTGGAAGCCATCAGTTTGTTTTTTTTTTTTTTATCAGCATGTAGAAAATTGCATGTTCCTTTGTGGCTCCTTTGTATTTGTCTTGGAACATTGTGATGCTGAGAAGAGCTGAGTCTTTCACAGATGATTCATTGCATGATGCTGCTGCTACTGATTGCAATGTTTTCCCGGTTCTGCTCAATTCACTTTACATCAGTTTGTATAAATCTTTCTAGGTTTTTCCTAAAACCATTTTTTATTACACTAGTATTCCATTACATTCATAGACCACATCTTGTTCATACATTCCCCAACTGATGGGCATCCCCTGAATTTTCAATATTTTGTTACCATGAAAAGGGCCTCTGTAAATATTTTTGCACATGTTATCTTTTGCTCTTGTTATGATCTCTTTGGGATACAGACATAGTAATGGTACTGCTGGATCAAAGGGCATGCACAATTTGGTTGCCTTTGGCCATAATTCTAAATTGTATCAGTGTACAACCCCACCAACATCGTTGTCCCAATTTTTCTACAATTTCTCTACCATTTATAATTTTCTTTTTCTGTTATATTAGCCAATCTCATAGGTGTGAGTTGTTACCTCACAGTTTATTTTTTTAAATTTGTATTTCTCCAATCAAAAGTGATTTGAAAGACTTCTTCATATGCTTATAGATAGCTTTGATTTATTTATCTGAAAACTGCCTGTTCATATTCTTTGACAATTTATCATGTGGGGAATAACTTGTATTTTTATACAAAACTCATTTCTCTATATGTTTGGGAAATTAGGCCTTTATCAGAGACACTTGCTGTAAAGATCATTTCTAGGTTTTCTTTCTAATTTGGTTGCATTGTTTTTCTTGTGCACAAGCTTTTCAATTTAATATAATCCAAATTATCCATTTTAAATTTCATAAAACTCGCTATCTCTTGTTTGGTCATGAATCTATAATTTAACTTCTCCTTTAAAATGTGTATGGTATGCCATTTAGTGCATATATATTTAGTATTGATATTACTTCATTGTCTATTGTACCTTTAAGACAAAATATGTATTCTCCTTCCTGACCTATTTTATTTGTCTATTTTTCCTTTTGTTTTGCCTGTGATCAGGATTGCCACCACAGCTTTCTTTTTAAACTTCAGCTACAGTATAATAGATTATGCTACAGACCCTTACATTTACTCTGCATGCATCTCTCTGCTTTAAGTATGTTTCTTTTTAAATTTTTAAAAATTTCTTAAAATTTCTTCATTTATTTTCAGTTTTCAGAATTCACTTCCATGAATTTTAAATTTTCTCCCCATCGCTCCCCAAGATGGCACACAATATAATATGGGGCTGTACACATACATTCCTATTAAATGCATTTTCATATCATTCATGTTGCATAGAAGAATTACAATGAATGGGAAAGACCATTAGAAAGAAAAAAACAAAAAAAGAAATAAAATAGTCTGCTTCCCTCTGCATTCTGACTCCACATTTCTTTCTCTGGATGTTGATGGTATTTACTATAATGAGACTTTTGGAATTATTTTAGGTCTTGGCATTGCTGAGAGGGGTAAGCCTATCCAAATCAGTCATCTCACATTGTGGCTATTTCTTCGAACAATGTTTTCCTGGTTCTGCTTACTTCATTCAGCATCAGTTCATATAAGTCTTTCCAGGTTTTTCTGAAGTTTGCTTGCATATCATTTCTTATAGCACAATAGTATTCAGTTACATTCATATACCATACCTTTTTTAGCCATTCCCCAATTGATGGATACCCCTTGATTTCCAGTTCTTGGCCATTACAAAAAGAGCTGCTATAAATATTTTTGTATATGTGGTCCTTTTCCCATTTTTATTATCTCTTTGGGATACAGTCCTAGAAGTGGCATTGCTGGATCAAACGGTATGCACATTTTTATAGCTCTTCAGTCATAATTCCAAATTGTTCTCCAGAACGGTTGGATCACCTCACAGCTCCAGCAACAATGAATCACTGTTCCAACTTTCCCACATCCTCTCCAACGTTTATCATTTTCCTGTTTTGTCATATTAGCTAATCTGGCTGATGAGATGAGGTACTTCAGAGTTGCTTTTATTTGTATTTCTCTAATCCATAGTGATTTAGAGAAGTTTTTGTTTCATATGATTATAGATAACTTTAATTTCTTCCTCTGAAAACTACTTATTCATATTTTTGGCAATTTATCAATTGGGGAATGACTCGTATACTTGTAAATTTAACTCAGATGTCTATATATTTTAGAAATAAGGCCTTTATCAGAGACACTAGGTGTAAAAATTCTTTCCCAGTTTCTGCTTCCATTCTATTCTTGGTTACATTGGCTTTGTTTGTGAAAAAACTTTTCAATTTAATGTAATCAAAATTATCCACTTTATATATCAAAATGTTCTCGATCACTTGTTTGGTAATAAATTCCTCCATTCTCCACAAATCTAACAGAAACTATTTCTTGCTGCCTTGATTTATTTATAGTATAAGCCTTTATATCTAAATGATGTACCCATTTTGAATTTATTCAGTTTACAGTGTCAAATGTTGGTCAATACTTAGTTTCCTTATTGGGGGGAATATTTTTAAAATTTTATGTTTATTTTTAGTTTACATAATTCATTTCCACAAGAATTTGAGTTACATATTTTCTCCCTATTTTTCCCTAACCACAACCCCAAAACACCAATCCCACTGAATACCCCCTATCCCAATCTGCTCTCTCCTATATCCTTCCCCATACCCCCTCCAACCTTCCAGTAGGGCACGGTAGATCTCTATGCCCCAATGTCTGTATAACTCTTTTTCCCAGTTGCATGTAAAATAATTATATATATATATATATATATATATATATATATATATATATATGCATATATATATATATTAAACCATTTGATTTTAAAACTTTGAATACCAAATTCTTTCCTTTCCTCCACCATCACGCACCCTTACTCAGAAGATAAGCAATTCAATATAGGTTGTATATGTGTAGCTATGGAAAACATTTCCATAGTGGATATATTGTAAAAGACTGACTATATTTCACTCCTTTCTATCTCGCCCCCCTGACATGTTCAATTATCTACTTTGACCCTGTCCCTTTTCAAAAGTGTGTGATTCTAACTACCCTCCTCCCAACCTGCCCTCCCCTCCATCATCCCTTCTCTCATCCCCTTACTCCCTACTCTCCCGTAGGGAGAGATACCCTAATTAATGTATATGTCATTCCCTCCCTAAGCCAAATTCAATGAGAGTAAGGTTCACTCATTCCCTTCTGACTTCCTGTTGTTCCCCTCCATTGTAACAGTTTTCCCTTGCCTTTTCTACCTGAGATAATTTATCTCATTCTATCTACCCCCATCTCCTCTCATTAAATTCCTCTCTCACCTCTCAATTTCACCTTTTATGTATCATCCCTTCCTATTCAATTGGTCCTGTGCCCTCTGTCTATATATACCTGTAAACACATATACACACACTCACATATGTATTTATACTCCCATATATTCTCCTACATAGACAGATATATGTATGTGTGGATAGATAGATAGATAGATAGATATAGATAGATAGATAGATAGATAGATAGATAGATAGATATACAGATATAGATATAGATAGATCGATAGTTTTCCCATGTAGGAATGCAAATAAATTTAATAAATTTACCTTCTCGTGCTTCTCTTGCTTCTTGTATCTGAAGGTCAAATTTTCTATTCAACTCTGACTTCTTCATCATGAATACTTGAAAATCCTCTATTCCACTGAATGACCATATTTTCTCCTAAAACATGATACTCAGGTTTGCTGGGTAGGTGATTCTTAGTTTTAATCCTAGCTCCTTTGCCCTCTAGAATATCATATTCCAAGCCCTTCAATCCCTTAATGAAGAAGTTGCTAGGTCTTTTGTTATCCTGATTGTGTTTCCACAATATTAACATTGCTTCTTTCTGGCTGCTTGTAACATTTTCTCCTTGACCTGGGAACTCTGGCACCTGGCTAAAATATTTCTAGGAGTTTTCTTTTTGGGATCTTTTTTTTAGGAGGTGATCGGTGGATTCTTTGAACCTATATTTTGCCCTCTAGTTCTAAGACAACAGGGTCAATTTCCTTGAGAATTCCTTGAAGGATGATTTCTAGGTTCCTTTTTTGATCATGGCTTTCAGATATCCCAATAATTTTTAAATTATTTCTTCTGGATTTATTTTCCAGGTCAGTGATTTTTTTCCAATGAGATATTTCACATTGCCTTCTATTTTTTCATTTGTTTGTATCTGTTTAATAGGATCTTGATTTCTCATAGATTCACTAGCTTCCATTTGCTCCAATCTAATTCTGTTGAGCTTTTTAGATTCTTTTTCCATCTGACAAATTTGGCTTTTTAAGGCATTCTTCTCCTTATTGGGTTTTTGAGCCTCTTTTGCCATTTGAGTTAGTCTATTTTTAATGTGTTATTTTCTTCAGTCAGGTTGTTGACCCTCATTTCATAATTTTCTTGCATCGTTCTCATTTCTCTTCCCAAATTCTGCCCCTTCTCTTCTTTGGTTTTCAAAATTCATCTTAAGTTCTTCTATGACCTGTAACCAGCTCATACTTTTCTTGGAAACTTTCAGTGCAGGACTTCTGACTTCCTTTTCTTCCTCCTTTTCTATGCTTTTATCCTTTTTGTCCACAAAATAGGAGTCTAAAGTCAGATTGCTGTGCTTGCTTTTCTTCCTTTGCCTGCTCATGTTGCCACTGAAGTACTCGGCTTTTGGGCTTTATGCCACAGTAGGGCTCTGCTACTAGAAAGGGGAGCTTTGTCCCAAATTGCTGGGGTTTTCTCAGCTGCTGGAGCTATTAGTTGCCTGCCCTCTCTGAAGCCTCCATATGCTCTGGCTCACTGGTCACGCACCCCAGGACTTCCTTCCTAGACAGGGATCCAGATCCAAGCAGGTTAAAGCAAGAGTGATAACCCCTCAGACTGGTCACTTTTTTCCCCTACAATCTGCAGGCCTGGGGCTCTGAAGCAGCCATGGGGCGGGCCTCAGTTCCTTCTCCCTCCATAGGGCAAAGGATGAGCCACACTCCTGAACTTCCTCTCTCCCCAAAGTCTTCACTGACCTCTCACTTTGTCTTTGACATCTATGGTTTGATAAATCTGGAAACTGCCACAGCTGCTGCTGATCTGAAGTTCCTCCTGCCAGCAGCTGGATGTGACCTCCCTGAGGCTAAAACCTCTGGCTGGGCTTGGCTCCCAGAGTGCTGGGCTCTCCCATTCCTTCCAGTCTGCCTGTCTTCAGTGGGAGGTTAGCTTATCTCTGTCATTTTGTGGGTTCTGTAGCTCCAAAGTTTGTTTAGAGTCGTTTTTTACACGAATTGGAAGAGGTGGAAGCAGGAGCCGTGCAGAAATCCTCTTTCTACCCTGTCATCTTGGCTCTGCCTATACCCAGTTTATGCCATACTATTTTCCATTTTTTTAAATTTATGTTTCTTGTAAATGGTAGGATTCTGGTTTTTGATCGACTCTGCTCTCTTCTTCCACTTCATGGAAGAGTTCATTTCATTCATAGTCAAAGCTACAATTATTTTGTATTAACCTTTTCATCTTCATGTTTATCCTGTCTCTACTTTCAGCCCTTCCCTCTTCACCAGTGCTTTTCTTCTGTCTACCACCTTCCTCCTACTGCCCTCTCTTCTGACAGTGCCTCCCCCACCATTTTTCCCTTGCCTATCTTCCTACTTTCCTGTCAGGTAAAATAGATTTCTATATTCAACTAATTGTGTATATTATTCCCTCTTGATGAGAGTAAGGTTCAAATGATATTCATCACCTAATCTCTGCTCTTTCCCTGCATTGTCATAGATTTTTTGTGCCCCTTCATGTGAAATAATTTACCGCATTCTGCCTCTCCTTTGCTTCTGAAACCAGTGTGATCATGTTTCTCATGCCTTATTTATTTTTTATTACCATTCCCTCAAATTCACCTTATATTCACACCCCTTGTGTATATTCTATGTAGCTACACTATTAGCATTATAATTTTTAAGTTATCATCTTCCCCTATAAGGGGAATATATAGGACTTTTTTTCCCTTTGAAGTATTATGTTTAATTTCACTTGGTAGATGGTTCTTGGTTGTAGTTCTAGGTCCTTTGACTTCTGGCATACATGTTCCATGAATTCTGATGCTTAAATGTTGAAGCTGCTAAGTCCTGTGCATTCCTGATTGTTGCTCTCCAATGTTTGAATTGTATCTTTCCATTCACTTGCAGTACTTTTCTCTTGACCTGATAATTCTGTAATTTGACTGTAATGTTCCTTGGAAGTTTTATTTTGGGATCTTTCCTGAGGTGATGTGTGGATTCTTTCAATGACTATTTTGCCCTCTGGTTCCAGGATCTCAAGGCAACTTTCTTTGAAATTTCTTAAAAGATGCCGTCCAGGTCTTTTTTTTTTTTATTATGGCTTTCAGGTAGTCTAATAATTCTGAAATTGTCACTCCTGGATCTGTTTTTTTTTTCAGGTCAGTTGTTTTTCTCATAGCGTATTTAACATTTTCTTCTATGTTTTTTTTTTCATTCTTTTGAATTGGTCTGATGGACTCTTGATGTCTCATAAAGCTTACACTTTCCTAACTTTTAATTTTTTTTTTCTTCAGTGGATTTTTGCATCTCTTTTTCCATTTAGTTGATTCTACTTTTTATGCAGTTGTTTTATTTTCCCAAGCTGTTGACTCTCCCCGCCCCATAATTCTGTTTCATCTCTCTAGTTCCTTTTCCTAATTTTTCTTCTACCTTTTGTTTGTTTTTTACACTCCTTTTTTGAGTTATTCTATGAGTTCTTTCTGGGCCTGAGACCACTTCCCCTTTTTTATTTTGGTGGGGTTTTCCCCATAGGTAACTGACTCGTGATTTTGCTGCTTCTATTATTCCAGAATTTGTTTTGAGGAGGTTGTATTTATTTTTATTTTGTTTTTAAATTTATTTTTAAATTGTTTTATGGTTGTAAAGAGGTGAATATGGGAGAGTTACAGCGATATACTGCTTACTCTGCCATCTTGGCTCCATCTTTCTTCTTGTCTGAAAGTCAAGCTGTCATCATTATTGATGCTCCTTTTTCCAGTTCAAGCTGTGATCCAGCCAGGATTTCTCATCTTGCCAGACTCTTGTTCACAGGGTCCATAATTTCTCTGTAGAAGATCCACCCAGTGTACTGTAGGGTTTCTACTTTTCATTTTTTATAATACTAATGCCTCAACTTCACAAGATGACTTACAAGCATAAAGTCCTCCTTGTCTATATTAACCAAGTCTCCCCAAAAGTCCAAGCACATTCATTAGAATGGTACCTGTACTGAGAGGGGTTCAGAGATTCAAGGTCAAACAGTAAGTAGTAGTTTCAGGCATTGAGGGCTCTTCCTCTGAGCCCTAGCACCTTCTTCACTCCTAGAAGACCCTGTGTGACTGATTGCATATTCTTCTCTGTATTGTCATGACTCTACTCTCTCCTCCTGCCTACGTGACTGCCCCTTGCCAGTTTTCTCTTTTATATGTCCCTCCACATCATACCTACTAATCCTGGGGGTCCCCAAAGGTCTACCCTGAGTCCTCTTCTCTTTTCCTCCTATAATACCATCAACCCATTTGGATTCAATTATAATCTATAAGTAGATGATTCTCAGATGTATTTGTCCAATGCTAACCTCTCTTTTTATCTTGATCACAAATTACCAATTAAATATCCCAGATACTTAAATATCTAGATGTGTTATAAATGTCTCAAGCTCTACATGTTTAAAGCAAAATTTCTACTTCCCTCCAAAGCCTCTGTTATTCTGAATGTCTTTTGTACTCCATGGAATCTCCCTAGTCACTCTGGCTGGAACATTGGGGTCACCCTCAGTTTAGAGTACTCATGTGATCAGTTCTCAAGAGCTGCTGTTCTAACCTTTCTGCCATTCTTGTTAAGTGTTCCATTCTTAGTCACCATTCTAGGGCAGGCCCACATCACCTCATGTTCAGTCCAACTGACCTTTCGGGGTCAAATCTCTCCCCATTTCAGTCTATCTTCTGGGTCCAAAAGCACATTCATTTTAAAGCATGGGGCTGGCTCTGTTTGTTGTGTTATCCCCTACCTGAGAATTTCCAGAAGTTCCATTTTGGGATCAGATACAAAACCTCTGTGTAGCTACTGAAGGCCTGTACAAAATGTTCCTTTCCTAACTTTGAAGTCTTCCCTTATTTTTCTCCTTTCCATTGATACTGGCTGCTTTGATGTTCTTCCTATGAGATACCCAGTTTCCAACTACATGCCTTTCATTGGCTCTTCTTCATGGTCAGAATGTTCTCCTGCCTTAGCCCTGACAACAGACATTCCTAGACTCCTTGAAGATTCAGCTCACCTCCCATCTTCTTCAAAAGGCTTCTCTAGTCAGTACCCCACAGGTGCCTTCCCCACCCTCTGAGATGATCACACATCTTGGATGTACATAATTGTTTGCCTGTTGTCCCCAGTATCTGAAGGTGACATCTGGGATCGCAGGGGATGGTTGTGCTTCTTTTTATGATGCTAGTGATTGTCACAATGACTGGAATATATTAAGTACTTAATAAATGCCTTTTGACTGACAAATCCATCAACATTTATTAAGCCCCACGTAATGGGCAGAGTGCTAAATACTGGGGATCTAAAAAGAGACCAAAGATAAACTTTGACCTTAAGGAGCTTGCAATCAAATGAGAACAAAACAGCAATATACCTTGTAGAAAGCAATTCAAGGTTTGCAAAAATTTCTCTGTGTCTCTGTCTCTGTCTCTCTGTCTCTCTCTGTCTCTCTGTCTCATATTTGACCCTCACAATAATTCTGTGAAGCAGGTGCTATGAATATCCCTATTTTACAGGTAAATTAATTGAGGCTAGAAGAGATGAAGTGACTTGCCCAGGGTAGTCCAGCTGATAAATATCTAAAACCAGATTTCAACTAAGGTCTTCAAGATTCCAGACCCAGCTCACTCTTCCTGCTGCCATGTTACTGTCTATATCATATTACATCAGCAGCACCCAGGAAAAACCCTTTATTTTCTTTTCAGAAGCTAATTATGCCTCTCTTGGTTAAAATAGGAATTTCTCTTGGACAAGGCTGCTGACTTTGTTCTCCATCATGGTGCTTAGCACAGTGCTAGGCACGAAGAGGTCCCCTTAAATATTTGGTCATTGATTTCCATGCTCTTTTTGGTTCCTGTCCTGATTCAGTGAATGTGCTCTGGAGAATCAAAGGACAACACAGAAGCTAATATCTGGGCATCTTGATTAATGCTCAGATCCCCTCTTGGCCCTGCCTTGGCCACCTCAGGCCTAGTGCTAATGGACATGCATCTTCCTGGCAAGGAGTCATAATTGGGAGCCAGGCTCCAATTTTATCACAGAGGCTGGGTCTGGACAGGGAGATGAGACTTGCCTTGTGGCCGGAAGCTGTTCCAAGCAAATGAGGTGAGACAGATCCTTGGTTTCTTAGGACCTGGGCTGTCATGCCCCTGCAGGGCTCCTCAGCTCCACTCTCAACTGAACAGGGCTCTCTTTCACTTTGTTTTAAAGGCATCATTAAATGAACTTACTACAGGAAGGGAAGAAAAAGACTGTCCCTGAACGGCATCGAAGCATCTCCCAGCTGTGGGGGTGAGACTCAGAAATGAAAGGTGGGCATCCGAGGAGGCCAGGACTTTGGGAAGGCCTCTTTCACCTGGGGTCTGATGGAAAAGCTGATTCATGAAGGCCATTTGGGCACATCTGTGTGGAGAAAGCCACGTTTTTCAAGGCACTCCTAGGGAAATATGGAATAGAAGGCAACCCAGGACCCAGCAGAACAGTCTGTTACAAAATAAAGAGAAGTGCCCTGGCGACAAGAGAATTGTCCGAGATCATTGAATGCTGCTTGAATCCAGGACCCTGAGAGCTACCCTCATCCAAGCCCATCTAGAGCTTGACAGATGGGGAAAATGAGGCCCAGAAAAAAACATGGATTTGCCCACTCTCGAACTAGATCCTCATTAGCATTAGCTCACTCCTGGCCTCAGTGTAACCTGTTAAAAGTGAGTAGTATCCTGGCTGACTGGGGGACTCTGTCAGCACCTCTTCGGCATTCCTGGCCTCCCTTGAAGCCTTCACTGAGTACCTGCTCCACAGCTCCCACATCATACCGTGGGGTGGAGGAGGGGGCATGTGGCATTGGAGTCATGGGGATTCCCTGCCATCAGCCAGTTCGTCATCTATTTTGTGAGGGGGAAAATGAGGAAAGCAAAAGTCAACTAGGTGCTCTGTGTTGGGAAAGGTAGTGACACCTTAGGGCTGAAAGCAAGAGAGGAAGTTTCTCCCTAATGTAGCCAAAACAAATTAAGCACCTGAGATGTCCAAGAATGACACTTGTTGCTGGGGATACGTACCAAAGCAGTAGAACCTGATGATGGGGCAGGGGAGAGAAGAAGGGGGCAAGAATATGTAGAGTTCTAATTAAAACATGATCAAGGCCAAAGACAGAAAGGCTTAAGGGATGTGAGTAAGGTACAAAGTTCAGGAAAGGCTTCATCTAGGTCATAGGCTGCTTTGACTTTCCTTTGAGGCAGCAAGGCTTGGCCCAGTATCTGACCCAGAAGAAGTGCTTAGTAAGCATTTCTTCATGGAATGTCTGATAGGAGGTGGGCCCTAGCTTGGTTTTTAAAGGATGGAAATAGAAATCTTCAAAGCTTAATAGACCTCTTCTGGAATTCAGTCCCCTTCCCCCATCATTTTAACAAATGAAGAAACTGAGACCTCAGGAGGTCAAGTCACTTGCCCACAGTGTCAGAGACAAGATAGCGGGGAATCTAGTCTAGCACATTGAAAGTGTGGATACATTCACAGAGGTGGAAAATTTAAGACAAAATCTGGAAAAGATAGATGTTGCAATTTATCTCTAACATAGAGGGGAGTTGTAAATAATAGGTGGGAAAGGGAGATTTTAGTCAGTGTGAAGAGACATAAAGCTAAGGCCAGAGAGTGTGTATCTTATCGGAGAGATGCTGAGAAGCTGTTGAATCCTTTGGATCCCCTGCCTGACCTGATAATGTCCATGAGTTAGGAAAAGGACGTTGGTAGCAATAGCACCAGTTCATGGGAAAAAAGGAGAAGCTGGAGGAAAAGATATCATCAGAAGGGAAGGGAAGGAAATGAAGCAATAGTTTTCTAAAATCCTACTCTGTGAGAGGCCTTGTACTAAGTGCTTTAAAATATCATGAATTTCTTCTTCACAACAACCCTGGGGGGGGATTTTGTTATTATCCCCCATTTGCAGTTAAGGAAACTAAGACTGAGAGATCAATTGACTTGCTGTAGGTCATGCAAGTCACTGAGTCTTTGAGGCCAGAATCGAACTTAGGTTTTCTTGACCCGAGACCCAGTCCTCTATGCAGGGTGTGTGACCCAACCATCTGTTAGGGGGATGTGGAGGTGATAGGAAATATGGGACACCATCAACAAAACTGGGAAAGTAAGGAGATAGAGCTTTATAGAAGGGGTTAAGGTTTTGTACCTAATCAGAGTCAGACCCTGGCAGGAGACCTAAAAGGGAATCTCTATTGGAGATAAGGTGCCAGTCGACATGAACAGAATTTCCTCAGCCAGGAGCTAAGATCTCCCTTTTCTTAGTCACCATCCAAATGCATTCACTGAAACTAACTGAGTGGTCAGTCAGCACAGTATGCCCATCATTCTCTCCAATACCAGGAAGAGACTGAAAAGTAACTAATTTGGTGGGGAGAGAGTTGTGGGAAGAGTTAAATGGAGGTAGCTTTAAACTCAAAACAGGGAAGAACTTGATAGAAATTAGGACCATCCTCAGAGAGGAACTCTCGCTCCATGATGTGAGCTAGCTAATTGCTAGAAGTATTCAAGCAGAAACCAGAGATATCCCAAAGACATTACTGAGGAGAGGAGAACATTGGATCAATGCTGTTTCAAGAACTCGTATTTCCTTGAAGATCCTACTATTTTCTGAACTCAAGACTCAAGATCCAAAGTGAAACTGGAGCCCTAAGAGGGACAGTTTTTATGATGTTTTGATCAATTTTGTTTAGACTCAAAATCACAAGCCAACAATCTGTTTCTTCAGGAATTCCCTGGGAAAAGTGCACTAACCCAGAAGGAGGAATTCACTCAAAGACATGACAATTTGGCCTTTCCTTCAAGGGTCCTTGTTCCATTAGACCAGTGAATAAAAAGGTCTCCTGAGAGTTGGAGATAATCTTCAAAGGGAACAAACGTTGATGATAAATTATGTCCCCACTGTGAGGTGGGGCCTCTCCCCCTTCACCCCTTTCTTAGTAAAGAAGTAGATCAAAGTCAGGCTTCTGGATTTCTTCTGCTCAAAATTTATTAGTTAACTATTCTTCTCTAAGACCTTTCTTAAAAACCTTCCTCTACAACCATGAGGAAGAAAACAATCTCCTAGACACAGAGAAGATGAAATTGGAGCTAAGTAAAAATAAAGCCTGTTCACAAACAAAACCAACTTTGTCCAGAAGAAAGTCAGATATTTGTTCCCTTAGCATATGTTTTGTTGGGATTGAGAAAGTCACGGCATCCTCCCCAGCTCTACCCCAGTGATGTGATCCACATAGAACTGATATTCCCAGACATCTTGCAGAAAGCTCTGCCCTACCACTGTGGACAGCACTGGCAGGAAACCTCCAGATGGTTGGGCATATGAAGAGACAAAATGGAGAGTGGTGAGGGTGATCGCTTAAGACGCACCAAATCTGGAGCTAAGAGGTAGACACAATGTCTGTGGCTGCCTAGCAGAGAAGACAAGTCAGTTTGGTGGCATTCCCTATGAGCAGCTTGGCAGAGGAGTCAAAATAGCTACTGGTGTGTTTGAGCTAAGTGGACATCAATGATGGATGGCAGAAGTAGTGAATGGAGCAACAAATCAAGCAAGCTCATGGGAAGGAAGGTGTGGGATGGAATGGCAGGACGAGGAGGTCCCAGCCTCCTCTAAATAACTGCCTTCCTTCAACTGACTCCTGATCTGCAAAGCCTTCGAATCACTTCCTCCCTGTGTCTCATCCTGGGCACACCTGGAGTGTCTTTACCTCAGGTCAGCCCACAACTCCTTTGGTCTGTTCACTTTGGGATATCCTTCTGCAAGCCCCTTTTGATGGGTGTGCTGGAGCAGACCCTGCCTTTGGTGAAAGGGCACAAGCAAGTTGGCCTTTGTTTCCCTCCTGGCTCTGTTCCTGACCTTCTTCTTCTTCCCGGGGTATCTTCACTCCCCTCTTGCCTGACCATCACACCCTGCTTTTCAGTTCTCTTTCATGTGCCAAGTTCCCCCATTAAAGTGCAAGCTCCTGGAAGATAGAACTGTCTTGATTTTGTCTGGGTTTGCATCCTTAGAACTTAGCACAGGGCCTGCCAATGACACTTAAGAAATGCTTATTTCTTTCCTTACTTTGTGAGGTCAACATGGTCGAGGAAAGATTCTGCAAGGCTACAATCATTCTGCTCATACTTTAGAATCTGGAAGTGTTTACCTTTTTTTTCTTTAAAGTGAGGAATATTTTTAAAAAGTAAGAACACTTAAAAAATCTAAATGTTCTTCATCTGGATGGTAAGGAGAGCTAGTGATCTCAGAGTCCAGAGGTGAGGAAACTCTCTCCTGATACCAGTGAGGTCCTTCTCTACAGGGACCATGTTAAAACCATCTGGGATGCTATGGGTGGCTTACCCAGAATCCTTCAGTCAGGCTGGGTCAGAGGCCAGATCAGCATCAAGATATTGGGCTCCATGGAGGGCTGGTTCTCTGGCGAAGTCCTTACGCACAGCTTCAGGAATCCTGCTGCTTACCAAAGAGGCATCTGTATTTCCCACTCTGCCTTAGACATTTTATTCCCTGATCTGGATCGATCACTTTGTGGATAACCTAAAGCTTTTTCCATATTGTTTCAGCATTGCCATGGTAACAGGTCTACTTCAGAGCAGAAAGAAGAAAAGCAGGGGGAAAAAACAAAGGGAACGAGAGTAAGAAGAAAGAATTAGACAGTGTTGCTCACCCTTCTCTTCACAGGCTGATCTTTCATGTAGAATTTTAAGCTTCTCCTTGGTTAGATACGTGCATAATTCTCCACCTCCCTAGCTGGGGGAGGTAATGCAATCATCCCTGACTCTTGTCACTGAGACATAGGAATGATAGCTTTGTCTTCCTATTTATTAGATGGCTAGCTCACATTTCCTTTGAGGAGCTCAAGGCATTAGACAAATAACTTCCACATTATACAAGTAATTTTTACAATGAACATTTATAAATGTCCTAACATTGAAAATTAGCTGAGAGAGTGTTGCAGGGACAGCAAGAAGGGAAGAGAGGAAATAGATAGGTAGGGAAATAGGAATTTTAGCATGGCTGCAATTACTGGTAGACCTGATGAGGCTGATTCATGGCTTCTCTCTCCTAGGGAGGCTGATAGCACCTGGGGAGAAGCTATTCTGGATTTATCCACAGACCCTTTGCTCTTTTGCTCTGTATCTCTCTAAAGACTGACTTTGGAATTTGGGAAGGCTATGTCCCTACTGCACTGGTCAGGAGCAGAGAGAAGGTGTTGGTGGATTTCTTGGAATAATAGAGGACCATGTGAAAAATACCTTAGAGATTACCTAGTCCAATTCCACCTTACCTTAAAGGTTAGGAAACTGATCCTCATAGGGTTGAAGTGATCTGTCAAAGGTCACACAATCGTTAAGGACAAAGCCTGGATTTGAACCTGTCTCCCAGGATTCTCTCTTGGGGGCTTCCTTGGGTCCTGGGATTTTCAAGTCATTCCACTTCAGGAGTAGAATTCAGCATCTCCTTTCTCCTTTTTCAAACAATTGCCAGAAAAGAGATGGATAAACTCCATATTTGTTTGCCACTCAATGAGGTTTAAAGTGTCTCCTGGCAGATTTCACCTACTGAGGCAGCAGATGTACTAGCAAACAACATCTTTAACAGGAGATCATCAGACATTAATTGGATGGTGGGGAGGCTTCGGAGGGGAGCATGGTGATCTTCTGGTAGCCCTCAAATATTTTGCATACTTTCATATCCATCTGTAACTTCAACATCGCCCTTTTATAAAGAGAGAGAAGGTGTGTCTCTGCCTGGGCGACTGGCCATCTTCTCAGCAGCTGGCCCCGGGTTCATGGTAGACTTCTCAGGCCAGGCTCTGGTCAGGGCTGCAGTTTCCCCTGGTAACACTTAGGCTGCGTGGCTATTTTCAGCAGGTGCTCTGTGAATTTCCTATTGACTGGTCCACGGACAGAATTAAGACACCAAGTTGAGAGGAATCAGTGCTCAGGGATCCTTAGCTTTTGCTGGGGCTTAGTGAGTGACTCCATGCCCTGCTGGGTTCTTGGTATCCTTTGTGGCAGAGAATGGCCTCATTGTACAGAACCTTGTCATTGTGTTCTCAGTGGAGCAAACCGATATTTTCTGCACATCAAGAGTCTTAAGACATCCCCAGCTTGGCCACGAAGCAGCTGGAATAATAAATCCGACACGGCTCTGGAGGTCTGTGAGTGCGATTTTCTCCAGCCATACTGCAAGTGACAAAACAACATTATTTCCTCTTTCCCCATTGGACAACAAGGACTGGCAGGAGCTCCCAGGAGCACAGGCTGGGAAGAATCTTACCATGCTCATGCCCCATAGCACGGTCATTGCTCTGGCTTGTCTGCCCAAGGTAGCCTAACATCCAAATGCTCCGGACTTAAGTTGAACGACATTCCATTTAACCCTTCATTTAGAGACCAAATAAGGGGCGCACAAACTGTTTCTTTATTTTAAAAATTGACTACCTAACCATGCATCCACAGTCGGCTACTTTGTTCCCTCAATGAGACTTTTGCACATTCATAACATTGTGTTATCTTTCTAGGTTCCATAAAAGGTTCCTTTTTTTTTCTTTTTAAGTGTTTTGTAATCGTTATGTTGTATTAATAGAAAAAAATCTTGAGCAGATAAAGGCTAATGAAATGCAATTGGATGTAAGCAAGAGGCATGCTTAGGTATCATGCTGCCTAGAGAAGTGAGAGGGAATCGTCTGGACAGACTGTAGTCACATGAGGGCCGTGGGTATGTTAGGAGGCATGCGGGGCCTTCCTTCTGGTTCATTGCCCCAGAAAGGTGGTGCTTGAGAACACGAGTACAAGATACTAAAAGATGAACATCAGGCTCCTTTAAAATACTCCTGCTCCAAAGGGAACAGGCATTTATTAAGCAACTACTATATATCAAACACTGTGCTAAGCCCTTTACAACTAGGATCTTATTTCACCCTCACAATGGTGCTGGAAAGTACTATTATTACCCCCATTTTACAGGTGGGGAAATTGAGGCAGAAAGGATTGAATTGCTTTCCCAGGGTCTCATGGTTCACAAGGATTTATATAGTAGAAGAAACACAAAGACTCCCATCTAGCCCATAGAGAATTGCTTGGATTCCATCCTCCCTCTCTGGGCAAGAGAGGACCCTCCAATTTAGAGCTTATCCTCAGGTGGGGCACAGACCAAGAAGAGATAACTTCAGCTTCTTATAAGCCCACCTCCTTGCACTTGACCACCCTCCACAGATGTGTGCCATTCCTGGCCTTTAGAGGACTGCCCCAAAGAGGGTCCCAGAAAGGACCAAGAAAGGGATTTGTAAGCCCCCCAGCACAGAACAGTGGAAGTGACTTTGGCTCTGCAATGGGAAGAGCTGGGTTCCAAGCCCATCTCTCATACTGACCTCCCGTCTGACCCTGGACTCAGTGTCCACCTAGTGGACCTCAGGGTTTCTCAGCTGCCAATGGAGATTGGAGAACACGAGCCCAGGAGGTCTCTCCCATTGAGGATCCCATAACTCCCAAAGAGGTGGGGGCCCAGTTTGTTTGCTTCTTCACTACTCTGTACCTCCTATCACTGGGGAGCCATTGCTGTCTTCTCTGCCTCCAAGAATCTCTTATGGATCTTTCTGAGTGAAATCTCTCGGTCCAAAGTAACTCTACACTGGTGGATATTTTCCGGCTTATTCAAGGGTGTACAATGTATAAATGTCCCTGGGCCATTGACATCCCTGGTGTGTCACTCTATACTCCTGTGCTACCGCTCCCCATCTCCAGACCCTCCATAGCCCCTGACTCCCCTTTTTTGCATTAGAATAAACATTCCCATAGGGCAGCTAGGTGGCACAGTGAATAGAGCACCGGGCCTGAAGTCAGGAGGATCTGAGTTCAAATCTGTCCTCAGACAATTAACACTTACTAGCTGTGTGACCTTGGGCAAGTCGCTTAACCCCACCTGTCCTCCAAAAAGCAACCAAAAAAAAAAATACATTCCCTGAGGCCAAGGACCAGCTTTACTTTTATGTTTGTATTCCCAGGTTTTAGCCTAGGCCTAGGGACCTAGTAAACACTTAAAAAATGTATCTCTTCTATCCATGGATTCATTCAGCACTCTCTTCTGTCAACACTGACTCTCCATTTTCACACACTTTGACTTCATTAATCCCTATCCCACCTAGTGGGTACAATTTTACTAGAGTATACAAGATAATAGCTTCTGCCATCTAAGAGGCAATAGGAAAAGAAGAAAGCATGGAACACTCAGTGGAGTGGAAACAACTGGAAATGTTTTTAATTTTTTGTTTATTTTCTCAAGTTCCTATGAAAAGAAGAGATGTTCCATATAGAGTCAAAACACACCTCAACAGAATGGTGAGAATAGAATTTAGTGGTGGCTCCTGCATGTGCTCATGGACAAGAAGGATCTTACTATTCCTCAGAATCTGCTATCCTTTGGAAGGCAGCTGCTGACCTCACTGGTCATTGCCCAGTCACACAGCCAAGCCTGACCTCAGATTCTGTATCCTTTGGAAGGCAGCTGCTGACCTCACTCGTTATTGCCCAATTACACAGCTAAGCCTGACCTCAGAATCTGTATCCTTTGGAAGGCAGCTGCTGACCTCACTGGTCATTGCCCAGTGACACAGCCAAGCCTGACTGTATTGGTAGTAGCTTATCCAGTAAATTCCTCCCCTCCCCTTTCATCCCCTGCCACCCCAGGACCTTTCATCTCCTGCCATAGCGTGGAGCCAATGATGGTGCCTCCCACCCTTATGAGGTCCTCAGGACATTTCCCTCATTGGACATTCATTTGTCTAAGACCAGAAGAATGCAAATTCAAAAGGGAATGAAGCACCAGGGTGTCCGGCTCCTACAGTGACATGGTGAACCTCAGGCAAGAGGCCTCAGGAAAAAGTGTGATTCTCTCTGGAAGTTTCTTCTGGCCATCGGCTCATCCAGGTCAGCAACCAATTAAAGGATTCTTCATCATCACACCAGGTAAGCATCTCAGTGAAGAGTTACCCATAGCCAAAAGCAGCCCCTCCTAGACCCAACCTTACATATAGCAGTCTTTAATGAGGAACCATGGTAGCACTAAAACATAAGTGTCCATAGGAAATAGGTCTGGATATCAATACCCTAGTAATGTTATTTACAAAGTCTAATTTTAAAAAAGAGATTAATTTCGGTAATTCCAGCCAATTAAAAATCTGCAAGAATGATAATCTGCCCTCAGTCATTGAAGAGAGCTTAACTAATGGAAAACACATTGAGTACTTATATAATATTTAAAATTATGACAATAGAAATTCTGAGAAATAAAAGAGATGCATGTCTGTGTGCATATGTAAATATGGATGTGAGTATATAGACATAGATACAGATGTTCCCCAACCTAGAAAAGTCCTGGGAATGCAAATACAAGCAGAAAAAGAAAAACAGACCCTGGCCTACAGGAGCTGGTATTCTAATAGTGACCAAGAAGAGTAAACTGGAAAGCTGGGGGGGAGGGAAGGCTAAGCTCCTCGGCTGCAACCTCCTGGTCTTCTGGAGAAAGTCTAGGAGGAAAGTCAGGAGCATCCAGGAGAGGAAGGAGGGGGCTGAGGCCTGGGCCAGCTCAGCCAGCACACACAAAGAGGATAGTGACACTACTCATCGCAGTGTGGTATGTAACTTTACTGTACTCTTGTTTAGGAAATTTTCTGTGGAATTTTGGTCCATGATGATCCTCTAGCTATCTCTGACTTCCCCAGGCTCCAAGGGAGCATTTTTTTCTTGTACAAACACACACACAGACAGGCACACACACACAGACACACAAGCACACGCACACACCAGTAGAAACACACACTTGTACACGCATACACACACATGCACAAATACACACAGACACACACATACGCACGTTTACTTTTATTGAACAAAACTCCTCAAGGGCAGAGTGTTTCCCACAGATCTTAGTATTCTCAGCTCTAGTAGTTAATACCTGTTTGTTGTTCTGTCTGTCTCTCCATCTCCCCTTCCCCTCCCCCCAACCTTATTTTGGTCTCCTTCATAGCAGGGCTCTGGCTGCCCCTCAGGGGCTCTCACCCCCCTACCCTCTTGCTCACTTCCTCTCAAATCCAGCAGGGTTCCAGCTCCAGGCTTCTTTTTGTTTGTGTTTGTTGGTCATTTTCAGTAAGGAGATTCTTTGTGACCCCATTATATTTTTTCTTGGCAGAGATCCTGAACTGGATTGCTCTCCTCCAACTCATTTTAATTTGTTTATTTTTAGTTTTCCACATTTATTTCCACAAGATTTTGAGTAACGAATTTTCTCCCCATCTCTCCCCCACCCCAAAATAGCGATTCTACGGATACCCCTCCCCCAATCTGCTATCTTCTGGATTGTCCCCCATTCCCCCTCCGACTTTCCAGGAGGGCAACATGGACTGCTATACCCCAGGGTCTGTATATATCTTATAAAAAATTATATATATACTTTAACATTTGATTTTAAAGGTTCAATTTCTAGATTTTTCCCTTCTTGCCTCATCGCCTACCCTGACTGGGAGGAAAAGTGATTCAATATAGGTTGTGCATGTGTAGTTGAGCAAAACCTTTCCAGAGTATACATATCATGAAAGACTAACTATATTTTCCTCCATCCTATCCCACACCCGACTTATTCTATTTTCTACTTTGACCCTGTCCCTTTTCAAAAGTGTGTCCTTCTAACTACCCTCCCCCTCCCAATCTGCCCTCCCTTCTATCCTCCCCCCTCTTCTTCCCCCCCCTACTGTCCCGTAGGGTAAGATACCCTATTTAGTGTTTATGTTATTCCCTCCCTAAGCCAAATTCAATGAGAGAAAGGTTGACCCATTCCCTTTCACCTTCCTGCTCTTCCCCTCCATTGAAAGAGTTTTCCCTTGCCTCTTTTATGAGCTAATTTACCCTATTCTATCTCTCCTCATCTCCTCTCATTATACTCCTCTCTCACCGCTTATTTTTATTTTTGTAGAAATCATCTCCTCCTATTCAACTGATCCCATGAGCTCTGTCTATGTATACATACACACATATATTCACACATTCACATATGTATTTATATACTCATATACGCACACACACACACACACATATATATATATATATGTATGTATGTATTCCCATCAACTATCCTCATACTTAGAAGTCTCATGACTTACAATTTTCATTTTCCATGTAGGAATGTAAATAGTTCAATTTTAATAAGTTCCTTATTATTTCTTTTCCCTGTTTACCTTCTCCTGCTTCTCTTGCTTCTTGTATTTGAAATTCAAATTTTCTATTCAATTCTGTTTTTTTTCTTTTTTCTCTTCTTTCATCTTTTTAAAATATTTGAGTTTTCATCATTCATTTCCACAAGATTTCGAGTTACAAATTTTCTCCCCATTTTCCCCCTACTCACCACCCCAAAACAGCAATCCCATTGAATATGCCCTCCCCAATCTGTTCTCTCCCATATCTTTCCCTATACCCCCTCCGACTTTCCAGTAGGGTACGGTGGATATCTATGCCCCAGTGCCTGTATATCTTATTTATCAGTTCCATGAAGAAGAAGAAGAAGAAGAAGAAGAAGAAGAAGAAGAAGAAGAAGA
>NW_027186352.1:4037239-4070714 GCF_028583685.1 Petaurus breviceps papuanus
AGAAGAAGAAGAAGAAGAAGAAGAAGAAGAAGAAGAAGAAGAAGAAGAAGACATTTTAATCATCTGATTTTAAACCTTTGAATTCCATATTCATTCCCTTCCTCCCTTGTCACCCACACATACTGGGGAAAATGAGCAATTAAATATAGGTTGTATATGTGTAGCTATGCAAGGCATTTCCATAGTGGATATATTGTGAAAGCCTAACTGTATTTCCCTCCATCCTATCTCACACCCCACTAGTTCGAATCTCTACTTTGATCCTGTCCCTTTTCAAAAGTGGGTGTTCCAACTTCTCTCCCTGCCCCAGCCTGCCCTCCCTTCTATTATAACCCCTCTCCCCCTCTCATCTGCTTCTCCCCTACTCTCCTGTAGAGTGAGATACCCTATTTAGTGGGTGTGTCATTTCCTCTCTAAGTCCAATTCCATGAGAATAAGGTTGACTCATTCCCTTGTACTTTCCTGTTCTTCTCTTCCATTTGTAACAGTTTTCCCTTGCCTCTTCTATATGAGCTAATTCACCCCATTCTATCTCTCCTGATCTTGTCTCATTATATTCCTCTCTCATCTCTTAATTTCACCTTTAAAGTGTCATCCCTTTCTATTCAATTGGTCCTGTGCCCTCTCTCTATGTATACCTGTACACATATATAAACACATTCACATATGTATTCATATGCTTACATACCCTCCTATGTAGACATACACACATATTTAAACATTTCTATCCCCTTCAACTATTCTTATACTGAGAAAAATTTCATAAGTTATAATTATCATTTTATATTTAGGAATGTAAATAGTTCCAACTTTCATAAGTTCCTTATTATTTCTTTTCCTTGTTTACCTTCTCATGGTTCTCTTGCTTCTTGTATCTGAATGTCAAATTTTCTATTCAACTCTGAATTTTTCATCAAGAATGCTTGAAAGTCCTCTATTTCATTGAATAACCATATTTTTCCCTGAAACATGATATTCATGTTTGCTGGGTAGGTGATTCTTGGTTTTAATTCTAGCTCCTTTGACTTTTCTAATATCGTATTCCCAGCCCTTCAATCCCTTAATGTAGAAGCTGGTAGATCTTGTGTTATCCTGATTATGTTTCCACAGTACTCAAATTGGATTATTTTTTTTGTAATATGGCTGCTTGCAATATTTTCTCCTTGAACTGGGAATTCTGAAATTTGGGTATAATATTCCTAGGAGGTTTCTCTTTGGGATATTTTTCAAGAGGTAATCAGTGAATTCTTTTCAATTACTATTTTGCCCTCTGGTTAAAAAATATCAGGGCCATTTTCCTTGAGAATTTCTTGAAGGATGATTTCTAGCTTCTTTTTTTTATCATCGCTTTCATGTAGCCAAATAATTTTTAAATTTTCTCTCCTGGATTTATTTTCCAGGTCAGTGGTTTTTCCAATGTGATATTTCACATTGCTTTCTATTTCTTCATTTGTTTGGATCTGTTTTATAGTATCTTTGTTTCCTCATAAAGTCATTGGCTTCCACTTTCTCCAATCTAATTTTGAAGGAATTGTTCTCTTCAGTGAATTTTTGAAATTCCTTTTCCATCTAGAAAATTCAGCTTTTTAACTCCTCATTGACTTTTTGGCCCTCTTTTGCCATTTGAGTTACTCTATTTTAAGATGTCATTTTCTTCAGTCAGTTTGTAGACCCTCTGTTCGTGATTTTCTTGTGTTATTCTCATCTCTCATCCCAGTTTTTCCTCCACTTCCCTTACTTGATTTTTAAAATCTGGCTTGAGCTCCTCCGTGGCCTGTAGGCAGTTCATATTTTCCTTCAAAGATTTTGGAGCAGGAGTTCTGACTTCATTGTCTTCCTCCCATTCCATGATTTGATCTTTTTTATCCCCCAAAAAGGAATCTAAGGTTTGATTGCTGTGCTTGCCTTCCTTTTTCTGCTTGCTCATGTTGCCAGTCAATTACTTGACTTTTGAGCTCTTTGCCATGGTAGAACTCTGCTTCCAGAGAGGAGAAGTTTGTCCCAAATCTCTTGGATTTTCACAAATGTAGTCAGAGTTCTGAGAGGTCTTCCTCTATACAAACCACACACTGGAAAACTGGCTTTTATCAACCCAGGACCACCACACAAGAAAACAATCCAGATCCAAGCAGGTCAAAGCAAGATTGATTACCATCTGAATAGTTGCTTGGTCCCCCTACAATCTTCAGGGCAGAAGCTCCTGAGGCAGCCATGTGGTGGACGCTGAAGCTGCCCTGCCTCTGCCACCTTTCGTGCTGGGGCAGGGGCTAGACCATGCCTTTCCTTTCCACCTGAGTTCCACAGTAACCTTTTGAATTCTTTTTGGCATTTATTGTTTGAAAAGTCTGGAAACTGCCCCAGCTCTTGGTGATTCATTCTCTTGCAGTCTGCTCTGGCCATCACTGCATCCCAGAGGCCAAAACTACATGGCTCATGTGGGGATGGGTTTCACTTCCCACTCATTGCCATGGATCCTTCCTGCCAGCCTGCCAGGCTTCCTTCAGAGGGAGATATTTTTTTTGTCTCTGTCACTTTGTCAGTTCTGTACCTCTAAAATTTGTTTAGAGTCATATTTTATAAATATTTGAGGTGGTTATGGGGGGGGGGTGTCACGGAATTTCCTGCTTCTATTCCACAATCTTGCTTCCACTCATCCAACCCATTTTAGAGATGAGGAAACTGATGCAAGCAGGTTGATGTGACTTGCCCAGGGTTAGCAGCTTGTAAGTGTCTGAGCCAAGAGTTGAACTCTGGAAGACAAATACTCCCAATTCCAAATCTAGTCCCCATCCCCTCCCCTGGCTAGTGACCTCCCAGGGTCTTACACTGCTGTCCTTCAAAGACTCCAGGCCCTGGCACCCACAGTCTGGCTTTGCTGACTTACTTTCTTGATGAACTGGCAGCGCTATGCAGTTGGCATAACTGCTGTCACTTTATTCTGCTCTGGGCGATTTGGATTCTTGTGTGATCATAGTCCATGATTCACTTGCAAATAGTATCATAGTGAAAAACTCAGAGATTATAGAAAAAGAGATGCCCTTGTTCTCTGATGGGCTTTTGGGACAGTGAGCATCTAGAAACACTGGAAATGCTGTGTAATTGATCTACAGCCTCTCAGAATTCCCTTCCCCCTTCCTCATGTCGGAATCGAGCTCACTGTCTTCTACAAAGTATGCTTCATGTCGGGGAGGTGGTGTTGGGGTGTGTGTCTGTGTGTGTGCGTGCGTGTGTGTGTGTGTGTGTGTGTGTGTGTGTGTGTGGCTTGCTCATTTACAGGACTCCTATTCCTGCCACACGGTATATCTGAGATATCATCCATCTTTTGTTCTTTCTGGTTTTCCAGTGTAGATGGTTAGGCTTATCTCTCTCATTTCTGTGAATTTCATTGATCATGCATACTCTCTGATTCTGAATTTAATTAAAAATAATTTAATTTTGGCATAATGTATAATAGGCTGGACTTGGAGTCAGGAGATCTGAGTTAAAATCCTGAATTGGATCCCTTGAAATTGAGTTGTCACCAGCCAATCCTCTGACTTCTCACTGAGACCCTGAGTTTCTCCCTCTATTAAGTGAGTGTAATACTAACAGCTCTCCATGCCTATGAAGGGCCAAAGTACTTGGATAATCTTAAGATCCTATAGACATGTGAGGTGGTTATTCTGATGCCACAGCACAATCTCTGAGAGTCAAGATATTGTCTGTTGGATCAAAGAATATGACCAGATTTCTCATTACAGGTTTGCACCCTTTTATAGGAAAATATCTCATCTTAGAGCATTAAGCGTGATTTAACCATTGGCCAAAGCATATTTGTCCTCAGAGCAATCTCTGCAAAGGAAAACCCTTAAGTGCCATTCTTATAGTTTTCCTTGGTGACCCCTAGTTACTCTTACAAGAATTGAAGTGAAGCCCCATCTACATCCATCTCTAACGGCCCCTTCTCTGAATTCCCTCAGCACGAAGGCTTCATGCTGGAAGGCACTTCACCCACCCCCTACCCCTCATGGCTCTCTGAGCCTCTAGCATGCCAGTGCGCCTGCACAGTCCTCCCCCTGACAAGGACCTAACTTACTTCTCTTCAGCTGCCTTCTTTGAATGGGCAAACTTTTTTCATTTCCCCTCCTAATTCTCTTATGTTTGAGGTTTTCTATGGCAGAGAATGAGAGGATGCTGGTAGAGACCAGCCATGGGCATTAGTACCTTCCCTCCTTCTAGATGTCACCCTTCCTGCCAACACAGAAAGAGGAATGAAGGCATTACTCTGGTTCTTAGAAGTCCCTAGTCAGACCTTCCTCCCCACCCCCGCCCGCCCACACACACACCTTGTTCTGCTGCCTGAGTGGCAGAGCTGGAGCTTTCTGACTCTCTCTATGCCCCTTGGACAAATTCTTCAGGTGGTAGGTTTTGCTGCAGTTTGACCAAGATCACTGACATGGACCCTTAAACCAGATGGAAACACGGAGACTTGGAAGCTCAGCAGAAAGGGATCTGAATTCCTTAGGGGTGTCGAGGACCATTTTTTTTTTTCAGTTTGGGTTGCGACTTTCCTGAAAGCCTTTGGAGTAACAATAGAACATTTTAGGGTCAGGAAACACTGACTTTGGTCCTTCCTGCATCTTGCCATCACCTCATAAATCCAAGTAGCAAGGGGTGCACAGGAGCAGTGTGGAGCAGTGGGTAGGGTGCTGGGCTGGGGGTCCAAGCACTTTACCTAAGAGATCTTCATAGAATCATATACATCGTACTTGAAATATCCCACTTGTAGTCTATGTTGTGGATAAAAACAACTTCTCCCTTGTGGTTAAGCCATCAAATCTTCCTGATTCATTTTATTTTCTCACAAAACACGTGTAAAGCTGAAATCTGCTAGTTTCATTTTATGTGAAAATATTTTAGTACAAGTCTATTTGCAAAGACATCTTTGATTCCCAGGGGCCTCTTACAATATAGATGGATATCTATTGCTTGTTTTCTCCTCTTGTTATGGTGCAGATGGTCAATCAGAGAAGGGAATCTCCCTTAGCTAACAAGTGGTGACTTTGTCCATCTGCTTCTAAGGGACCAGCATAAGAAGCTTTTCCCCCTACTTTTCACAAGATAGTGTATGCGAATTAACCATTTTTTAACATAATGATTTGGTTCCCCCAAAATTTGCCTCTACAGATCCCTGAAGGACACATTGAGAGCTGCTGCAGGTCATTCAGGTACACATATGTGCTGCATCTGAAGGTGTTTGGAGCATGAATTAACCTGCTGTACACACCAAAAGAAATTGGGAAAATTTTTGACAGCTACTAGCTCATCCCCCACTCCTGTCCATTAGGGTCATCATTTACTGTAGCTCTTTGGAATGCACCATTCATGCAGCATTAAACATTTATTATATCAGGGCAGCTAGGTGATGATGCTGTGGATAGAATCTGCTCTGGAGTCAGGAAGACCTGAGTTCAAATTCAACCTCAGGTGCTTAACAGCTGCATGACCCTGGGCAAGTCATTTAACTCTGCCTTAGTTTCCTTACTTCTACAATGAGTTGGAGAAGGAAATGGCAAACCACTCCAGTGTCTTTGCCAAGAAAACCCCAAATGAAATTAGAGAGGATCTGACACAACTGAAAATATCTGAAAAACAATAAACACAATGTATTATGTGGAGATGTGTTCACTTTTGGGGGGGGGTAGATAGGAACCCACTTTCAAAGACCTGGAATGACACGACTCTTCAAACATCTCCTTTGCCTCTGAGAAACCACTTATCTCAATAACTCCCCGGAGTCTTGATCTTACCAACGTGGGCTCTCCCTCCAGTGGTACATGACATAAATATCCACAACTCGGCATGCATCTTGCTTTGGTCCACCATTAAATACCTCAAGCCAGCAATGTATTTCCATCCTGGGAAATTTCCTTTATATCTCTTGGCATTGACAGGATGCCAAGGGAGTCCTTTGGTTCTCACTTACTATCATATTGACCTCCTTTCCAGCAATGGATGTGATGGTATATCAGACTGATTTCTCTCCTACTTCCCATTTGTCATGTGTTGCTGCCTTCCTCTGTCTGCCATGCTTTATCCAGGGCTCTTGGCATGACCTTCCCTATTAACTCTGAGAAGCAACAACACAAGGGAGTTTTCTAACATATTGTCTTCATTTATTTTTTAAATTACAAGAGTTTGAAATAGCAGCCCAGCACTTCCTTGGTACTTGGTGCCCTGTGGGCAGCATTAATAGGGACTTCTGGGCCCTGGTAAATCAGGAGAGGGAGAAGGCTTCCAAATAGATCCCATCAAGGGCTTCCCTCAATGGCACTGGATTTCTCCCACCAACATTGGTGCTTTGGAACAATAGAAGGGGTTACAGACCATTGGTGCTCTTGGTAACTGCTCTGAACTGATTCTTGAGCAAAGTGCCCGGGGGTCTCCAGAGTAGCCCCACGTGCCATAGATATCACATCATGGGCTCCCTGTTCCCAGTGCATGGAAACAAGTTCATTAAGGTCAAAATGAGCATCCAATTCATTGGTCCAGGCACACAATATCCCCCTTAGCACCCAGGTATTCCCAAGTGTCCAATCCAATGTGTAGATTTTATTTTGTTTCAGAGCTCACCCTGCTTGAGATCTGTGTAGTTGCTAACACTGCTGACTTCCCTCTGTATCTGGAAATCCTCTCCTCCCAGTGATCCCATCCTATCAGTTTTGTGTTCTCTTTGCTCTCTGACCCCTCATCCTTCTACTTTGTTGGTCTAGCCTCCAACTCATAGCTTCTTAGCTGTGATGTATCAAATGCCATGCTCCTCATGACTGTGTTTCTCTGTCTCTTTCTCTTTTTCTCTCTGTATCTCTGTGTGTTTCTCTGCTTCTGTCTCTTTGTCTCTCTGTCTGTCTGTCTGTCTCTCTCTTTCTGTCTCTCTCTTTTCCTCCCTCCCCATTCCCTTCTCTCGCTCCCTTCCTTCTTTCTTCAACCTCAGTCTCATCCTTTCTGTCCTGTACCCTTATTTCTTCCTTTCGGTTCAAACATCGTTTCTAAAATGATTAATTAAGTCATCTATTATGGTGGAAGAATGGGGGTAGAGTCTCTGAGTTTGGATCCTGGATCTGACACAAGCTATATGAAATTGGCCAAGTCACTCAAACTCCCTCATCTTCAATTTCTCCAGCTATAAACTGGCAATACAATTTTATTTGTCACTGTGAAGAAAGAACTTTAAAGACCTGGAAGCATTGTGTGGGTGAGAACCATGCCTTGCTGTCTCCCCTGAGCTTCAGTCTCTCAGAATTGAAGCAGAATTAAATCTTGTAATGCTTTCTACTGCTCAGTAATCCCTTCCCTGCCCCCCACCTTCACCCTGGACAAATATGATAAATTTCTCATGTTCATCTCCCGAACAAGGAGAACTGTGAGCTTCATGACAGAATAGGTGAATGCAGGAGCTAGTTGCCTGCTGGAACTTCACAGCCATGGCCCGAGATGCAGGATTGGACAAAGATTGGTTTGGACGAGGATTCCTGGGGACTAGCCCAGCCTCCAGAACGACGAAGACTTACTGGCCTCTGCCCCACCCACATTACACCTTGAACATCCTGCTCAGTACCACGGTCCATGTTTTAGGAGAGATGTAGCGAAGGAGACACAATCCCACAAAGAACATGATCACAATGGAGGGGAAATCAGACAAGTGGACGCACAAGAATCAGATGAAGCAACGGGACACCGTACAAGATACCACGATTATTATCAATAGGGCCTGGAGAGCTGCTTCATTAAAGTGTTGAAAGGCATGCTGTAGGCAAGCATCTGGACAGTGCATTGGACAGAGGGCTGGGCCTGGAGGCAGAAAGAGCTGAGCTCAAGATTGAGGTGCTTCAGATGCTTTCTGTCTAGGTTATCCTAGCCAAGTTACTCAACCTCAGTTTCCTTAATTGCAAACTCCACATAATGATAGCATCTCCCTCACAGAGCTGTGGAGAGGATTAAATGACATTTTTAAAGTGCTTTACCTGGCCCTAACATGTAGTCGACGCTCAATATATGCTTATGTCCTTCTTTTATGTGGAGAAGGGATGAGATCTGTTCTGTTTGGTGCCAGGTAGCAAAATCCAGAAATGATGAGTGGAAGCTGCACTGAGGCAATAAGTACAGAAACTATCAAAATTCATGAGGTGGGGGGTCTTGGAATATCTTTAGGGCAGTTCATTCCCAGAATGAATCCCCTCTGCCACATATACAGGCACTCCTCTTCCCACTGCCTCCTGAGACAAGCCTACCCCTTTTAGGAAATCATTGCTGAGGTCAAGTCCAAATCATTCTCTTTGCATCTTCATCCCATGGTTTCTGATTCTGTCTTCTCTGGCCTAAGAGATCAAGCCCATTCCTACTTCAATGCAATACTTTTTCAGATGTGAAGATACCCTCTCTGAGTCTTGTTCTTCTGTGAAATTAGGGTGGCAACAAAGAAAATACACTTAATAAGGATAGTAGGCCAACACAGGAAAATGGCACTTTAGACTTGAATTGGCAACCTCTTTGTGACAGTCACCAAGAAGAGGCCAGATCACCTTCAGTTTTCAATGTCTTAGAGGGAATTAGTGGTCAGGGAGTTTGAAGGCAATCTCGGACAGGATTCTTAAAGGTTTCTTTTGACTGTTACCATTTGAGTTCCTGTGAAAAAGCCCTCAGGATGTGATGGCTTGGAAAAAGCAGTGATTTTGAAACTAAGAGACCTCACTGGGAAACCAGTTCTGTCCCTCCTCAGCCTGTTTTATTAAGTGGGAAGTGCATGAATCAGACTGACGGATCTCCAAGGATTCTGGTAGCACTCAGTCTTGTGAATCATTTCTTCCATACTCAGTCCCTAAAGATGCCTGAGGGTCAGAGAAAGGCAGGTAGTCCTGGCTGTGCCATCCTTTCTCTGGAAACTATACCCACATCCCAGTAAAGATGAAGACTCCATCAAACAGCATCACATCCCAATTTTGTTCTTTTTGTTGTCTTTTAATGATCTCTGATTCAATCTGTAAGCTTCAAAGTGACAGAAATCAACTCTGTGTGGTGAATAATCTTCACATCCATTATACTGTGGTGCCATTGGACATATGTAGTGAAACTACAGTCACTATAAGAAAAAATAATAAGAGAAGGGAGAAGTGAGTGCAGAAAGGGCTGACTCCCTCTCTCCCAACTACTAAAGAGAGTCAATCACAGGCCTTGAAAGAGGCTATTAAGGCCACTCAGTGCCCATGAAGTTCATTGTTGACTCTGTGACAGATTCAAAATAGTTTCAGAGATAAAAACAAATGCTCAAATGAAATAGCCACTTCTTATGTTAGAGATTTGACTGGGGCTATGCTTCAGGGAGCAGCAGTTAGGTGGGGGGTGTTCTTTGGTTTACAATTGCCCATATGGCACGGCAGAAATGTGTTTTCTTAAGGAGAAGGAACCCAAGTCCAAAATCTGAAGGAATATGTCCCTGGGTAAGGAGGTTTGAAGCCTCACTTGCTGAAGCAAGATTCTGGGCTTCCAGTGCGACAAGGCTTAGGCTCAGCTTTGCAAAGACCATGAAATACTAACATGGCCCTTGGGTACCACAGAAAGTACAGCTTACTAATTTGGGAAGAAAATTGGATGAGTGTGGATTCTTGAAAAAAAAAAACACAGTAGAATGGAATATTAATAGACCTTTAAAAATTGTAAATCAAAGAACTTTAGTTTAAGAATGACTGGATATTGAAGCTGCACAATGCCATCATTTCACAGATGAGGGCAATAAAATGAAGCTAAAGTGTGACTTACCCAAGGCAATACTGAAAGAAAATGGCAAAGCCAAAAATTGAATTTTTTCATCCTGAGTTCCAATCTAGTACTTTGTTACCTTCAAACAAATAGAGTAATTCAACCTCAATTGAAACCAACAAAACATTGCCTAGAAGTTCTTTAAACAACATCTTTTAATTAAAAAAATTGACCTTGGGCAAGTCACTTAACCACAATTGCCTTGACTTCTTCCCTACACAAAACAACAACAACAAAATCAAAACAATCATTTCTTATTAGTGATATTTTTTCTTCATTAGGAGGACTTAGTGTAGTGACCAGAGTATTCCAAGACTTGTCTTTTTAAGAACTGAATAAAAATCACGACTCCGTTCTTGGCTAAGTGACAGTGGGTAAGTAATTGAACTTTTCTAAACCTACAATTCTCATGCATAATTAATGGTTATTAGCACTTGAGTGACAGAATTATGAAAATTAAATTGGATGCTCTGTGTTAAGTACTTTCCAATAATAAACATATCTACAATATTGGTGTGGTATACTGAGTATTGTTCATTGGAAAATAGTTTACTCACATACAATTCAGAGATTTCTCTTTTAACAAATATCCTTTTTATCATTATAAACTTGGAAGCACAGACACATATTCCACACTATATCACATAAGGTCAAAATGGATGAATAACTGAGGAATAACAGGCAATATCTTAAGAAGATCACAAAAAAGTACATGTCAGATCTCTGAATAAGGGAATGATGAACTAAATGACTAAACAAGTGATGAAGAGGATCACAGGAAGTAAAATGGATAATTTGATCAATGCACGAACAATACCAATGTAGGTAAAATTAAAAGGAAAATAAGAAATGGGGAAATTATAGCAAGTTTCTCTAATAAATGCCTCATTTCTCAAATATAGAGTGAACTGAGACAAATTTATAAAAATAACAGGCATAGGGGCATCTAGGTGGCAGAGTGAATAGAGCACTGCCTGTGGAATCAGGATGACCTGAGTTCAAATCCAGCCTCAGACACTTAAGACAAAAACTAGCCATGTGACTTGGGCAAGTCACTTAACCCCAATTGCCCTCCAAAAAGTGAAAAAAAAACAGGCAATTTTTAGAAAAATAATTTAAAGTAATTCTGTGATCTCACATATAGCAAATCAACAAATATGGCAAAAAAGGAAAATGGCAGATGTTAGAGGAGGTGTGGGAAAATAGTGACACTAATGCATTGTTGGTAAAGTTGTTAACTGATCCAACAATTTTGTAGGACAACTAGGAAATACAAACAATGTGCTATAAAACTGTGCATACCTTGTGATACAGCAATATCAGCACTAGTTTTGTATCATAAGGAGATTTTAAAAATGTAGGGGCAACCCACGTGTACAAAAGTATATCAACTCCTTTTGTGGTGGCAAAAATTGGAAATTGAAGGGATGTTCTTCAATTGGGAAATAACTGATCAGGTTGTGATATATGAATGTAATGAAATAGTATTATTTTATAAGAAATGAGGAGGAAGTTTCAGAAAAAAACCTGGGAAGATTTATATGAATTGATGCAAAATGAAGTTAGCAAAATAAGAGAAAATTGTACAAAATGAGAAAGAAAGGTGTCCTGGGAGCAGAGGAAAGGAAAAAAAAATAGAATAGAGATTTTTTATTCTCATCTAAGTAAGAATTTTTATTAGTGGATGGTGAAAAAAGAGGAGTGGGGGGGCAATAACTTTAATTGTAATTAGTTCAAAGAGGGAAGAATATATATATGTGTGTGTGTGTGTGTGTGTCTGTGTGTGTGTATGTATGTATGTGTGTGTGTGTATAACACTTTCTTTTTTGTTTGTGTGGGAGGGTTTTTTGCAGCATGGCTGATATAGAAATATATATTATATAACTTCACATATATAATTTATATATTCCTTGCCTTCTCAAGGGGTGGTTGAGGGACAAAAAGGAGGAAGAGAATTCAGAACCCAACATTTTAAAAAAGCATGTTAATTTTTTACATGTAATTGGGAAATATTTAGTGAAATAAAATAGATTTTAAAAACTAGAATTTTTATAAGGAATATTTCTTTATATAAAGAACATGAGGTTGGACTCGAGTTAATGGAATATAGGAAGCTACCCAGCTAAATTCTTCCAACATTCCCCTCCAAATAACTTTAAAATAACTAATCAAATAAAATTTTGTAGCAACAGAAACAACAAAAGATTAGAGTCAAATATTTTTTTTTCAGCTTGGAACAACTTAGGAGATCAGCAGAAGTGATCCATGATAGTAAACTTGGGACTTATCCAGACCACACATAAAATGTCTTGGATATGACTATGAGAGGGACAAGGGTACCGTTGGTACCTTTCAGTTTACAGATGGTAAGGTAGTCAGACATGGAGTCAGAAAGAGATTACAGAGTTTGAAAGAGATTACAGAGTCAGAAAGAGATTACCCTAACACTTCACTGGCACTAGTGCAACTGACATTGACTCGCACATCTCTGACCCACATACAGTTCTGCATCAGAGTTCTAGGAAAGAGAGGAGTGCTTGTGGTTGGTCAGAAGGAAGCAGGAGCTTTGTTCACAATTCTAAAGCAAAGAGAAGTACTGGCACCTATGGCTTCAGGGGAACAAGGTTCTTTCCTGGATAAAGACCATAGTACACTTAAGGGTAGCAGGGAGCACACCTTTCCCCATATCACATAATCTTGCAATCAATGAAAACTTGTCGTCCCCAAGAAATAGCTGTGAAAAAAGCAATTTGGAAAATTCTGAAGCTTTGGCCAGTACCTGCCAACCCCCAGGAAAGTGGAGAACAACTTTAAAATAGACTTCAAAGTCAAGTAATAGACTAATGTAAGGGTGATGGGATTTAAAGATCTTCCATGCCCCGTTGGACTTGCTGACATAGCAGGAAGGGGCGGAGCAAGAGGAAGCAGAAGCCAAGCTAGTGATCCTGCGGTGGCTGGCGGTGGTGGCAACGGCAGCGGCAGCGCGAAGCCCTTTTTGAGTTAGGACTGCTAAGGACTCCTGCTGAGCACTGCCAGGGGCTGGAGCTTCTGGGAGCGTGCTTCTAGGACTCTGGGTGGTTGCTGTGAGTGGGGAGAGGAGGACCTTTGCCTGAGGTAGCCTGTTCTGTTTTAAAGGCTTGAGAATGTGGGTGCTTTCTACTTTATCTACCTGTGCCAATATCATAACTTCTCTGATGGCTTTCACTTTCTGGTTTTGGGACTCAGTCTTTTGGTATCTTAATAAATTTTCTAGTTTATTTCCTCATATGGCAAACATGACATATTTTGTAATGGATAATTATATCAGCATATTTGTAATCTCTATAGGCATTGTGAATATGGCATTGCTGATACATTTGGCGACCAGGATGGGATCACAAAATGTCAGGCCTCTATTTGGAAGCAGTGGGGCTTTAGAGGGAGAAATGGCTATTCCAGGATGGGAGGATTTGCCTTATTCCTCTCTAGCCAGAGAATGGGCTAAAAGCACAGGGCCCTGTGAAAACTGGGAACCAAGGCTAAAAGAGGGAGAACCTGGAGATTTGGAAAGATGTTTGAAAGCAATACCCATAGAACCAGGCAAAGAACTGGCAGGAGTGTGCAGGAGAGGCTGGGTGCTGCTAACAAGTTATCGCCTTATGTGTAAAAGTAGGGATAAGCTGCTGAAGGAAAGAGCTCGGATGGCTAGGGAGTCAGCTGGTTTGCCTGAGGATTCTTCTGTGTCACAGCACTCAGAAGAGCAAACTGGAGGGACTCATGTGGTCCAGGAGCAAGCTACTGTTCATGTAGCTAAAAGGAAGCAAAAAAACTAGCAGAACGAATGTGCATGCAGCTTTTGTACAGGCTGGGCAGAGTTGCCCTGACAGCTTCCAGGAGAATGTGTGTGAGGAGAATGGAGGAAGGTTAGATAAGGAGTCTCCTAATGTAGAAGCTCTCCCCATACGAAGAAGAAGGCAGGAGAACCACCGAGGCAAAACAGAGTCCAGGGAGATAATTGAGGATTTCACTCAACAGGAGATCACTGATATATTGAGTAGATTTACCCAAAGAATGGGGGAGTCTTTAGTGTCTTGGATAGTAAGAATCACTGATGAAGGTGCAGGAGGAATAACACTGGACAATGAGGACTGTTTAAAATTCATAAGTATCAGTCAGAATCCTTTTGTACACCAGGCTTTTAGGGATCACCATATGCAAGGAGGAAATAACAAAACTAATCTTCTAGCTTTAGCTGCAGAAGGTTGCAAAAAGCAATATCCAACTGAATCTATGTGGCCTAGGGGAGACAGACCCTGGTACTCACTTAGAGACTGTATGAGAAAGTTAAAGGAGGAGGTAATGAAAACTGCTATCCTGATTGGAGATGCAAATGCATATTATGATACCCCCCTAGGAGTTCCTCATAGAACTATCATAGTGAAGACGGCTCCTCCTGCATATAAGCACCTAATTCTGACTCTGTTAATTGGAGAAATAGGGCACCCTCTTTCAGAGGTGCTGGATAAGATTTCACAATTAAGCGATTTAGGGGAATGGGAAAAAGACAAATTGCCTCCAGAGAGAAGAGTAAACAGCCAGAGGATTCAGAGACAAAATAGACCCACAAGAAGGGAAATGTTCACTGCTCTATTAAGAGCTGGGGTGGACTTTAGAAGAATAGATGGTATTCCAACTGAAGAGCTGCATAAGCTGTACCAAGAAAAGGTACTTAGCATGAGAATGAACAGGGAAGCAGGAACCACCCCCGCAGGTATTTCTGAATCTGAATCTTTGTATCCAAGTTTGCCCCACCTTCAGGGGGAATAGGAGATAGGCCAAGCCCCAGCCCAGATAAAAGAAATATGCAGAAGAGATTGCAGACCCCATATTGGTTTAACAATATATTGGAAGAATGGATCAACTACTGTGACTAGGGCACTGATTGATACTGGGGCTGAGGCCACACTTATCTATGGAAACCCTGATAAGTTTAAACATGGAACTCCTATTACCATCACAGGTCTAGGAGACACTGAAATATCAGCCAGACAGGTTAAAATAACAATGAAAATTGGGCAGTTACCTAAGAAGGAATATGCTGTGGTTGTTGTACCCATTCCTGAATACATCATTGGAATAGATGTATTGAGAGGCATGACTCTGAATTTACCTGAAGGAAGATACCAATTTGCTGTGAGGAAGATAGGAATTAATACAGTTTTAGTAGGAAAACTAAAAATGGACCCAATCACTTTACCTGAACCTTCTGAAGTAATTACTTTAAAACAGTATCGTGTGCCAGGTGGGCAAGATGAAATTACCACTACTATAAAGGAATATGTTGAAGCAGGAGTGTTAGTCCCTACAACCACAAGATGGAATAATCCTGTCTGGCCAGTAAGAAAATCAGATGGGACATGGAGAATGACTGTGGATTATAGACAGTTGAATAAGGTGACTCCTTCTTTGTATGCTGCTGTTCCAGATACCATCACCTTAATAGAAAGGATCCAGAAATATGATGGGACTTGGTATGCAGTTATTGACTTGGCAAATGCCTTCTTCACCATCCCAATAGACCCTAAACAATGGGACCACTTCACTTTCACTTGGCAGGGTAGACAATATACTTTCACCCGCTTGCCACAAGGGTAAATACATAGCCCCACTATTTGTCACAGGATTGTGGCTGAACAGTTGGATGAATTAAAGCTACCTGGTGTACAGCTTACCCACTACATTAATGACATCATGATACAGGGAAAAGATGCAAAAGTAGTGGAAAGGAGTTTGACCCTTCTAATTGAGCATATGAAAAGTAAAGGGTGGTAAATTAACCCTGCAAAGGTTCAAGGACCAGCTCAAAATGTGAAATTTTTGGGTATACAATGGAACAAGGGGCTAAGGGAGATTCTTCCTCAAGCCCGACAAAAGATTCAGGATTTTCCTACCCCTACCAATAAGAAGGAGGCCCAAAAGTTCATAGGATTGTTTGGATACTGGAGGCACCACATTCCACATTTGGGACAGATTTTAAAACCTTTATATAGAGTCACACAGAAGAAATATGAATTCGATTGGGGACTTGAGCAGAGTAAAGCTTTTGAAGAAGCCAAGGCTGCCATACAATTGGCCCTAGATTTGTGGCCCATGCAAAATGGTCCAGTGGAATTGCAAGTGACTGTACAAGATGATTATGCAAACTGGAGCTTATGGCAAAAACAACAAAGCCGAAATGTACCTTTGGGATTTTGGTGTAGGAAACTCCCTTCATCTGGAGTCCAGTATACACCTTTTGAAAAGCAATTGTTAGCTGCATATTAGGCTTTGGTGGAGACTGAACAACTGACTGTGGGCCATGAAGTGATATTAAGACCTGGAATCCCAATTATGACCTGGGTAATGAGTACCCCAGCTTCTCACAGAATTGGATATGCCCAAGAGTCTAGTATAATCAAATGGAAGTGGTATATTCAAAATAGAGCGAAAACAGGCAAAAGCGGAGTCTCTGCTCTACATGAATCTATAGCAAACATAGAAATTGAGAGGAATGACACACCCCCTGAGCCAAAGCAACAGTTGGTAAAGTCCACTGTAAAGTGGAATGAGGGATATGATGTATTAACTGAGGAACAAAAGAGACATGCATGGTTTACTGATGGGACAGCAAAATATTTGGGGCAAAAAAGACATTGGAAAGCAGTGGCCTATAACCCATGTACTAGAAGGACTTTGGAAAGTACTGGGATAGGTGCAAGTAGCCAATATGCTGAACTTATGGCAGTATATCAAGCCATCAAAATAGAACAAGGAGGACAGTGTCATATATTCACTGATTCATGGGCAGTAGCTAATGGGTTAGCTACATGGATGCCCATGTGGAAAAATGAAAATTGGGAAATTCATGGGAAACAAGTCTGGGGCAAAGAATTATGGGAAGATATCTGGAACATGTCTTTGGTCACTGACTTGTCAGTTTTTCATGTAGATGCTCACGTGGCCCCCACCACACCAGAACGTGAGTACAATGCTCATGCTGATCGACTGGCAAAGATTGCTACTGAACATATTGTCCCTACTTTGACAACAACTGATGATCCGGTATTAGCAAAATGGGTCCACCAAACAGCAGGCCATTTGGGGGTCCAGGCCACACACCAGTGGGCACAAGATCGAGGTATTGGTATCTCTCATTCACTGTTAAAACAGATAGCAGAAGACTGTCATATATGTCAATTGGAAAAGGAGCGAACTGTTCCTCGGGTAATAACTGGAGAGATAGCAAGAGGAAAAGTCCCAGCCCAAATCTGGCAAATAGATTATATTGGTCCACTACCACTGGATAAAGGATGCAGATTTATATGTACTTGTGTTGATACCTATTCAGGTGTACTAGTAGCTTGTCCTTATAAGAATGCAACCCAGAAAAACACTTGTAAAACTCTAGATCTCATAAGCCTATATTATGGAACCCCAATGCAGATTCAAAGTGACAACGGGTCACATTTCAAAGGCAATGAAATGAAGAAGTATTGTATACTAAACAATATAGAATGGATATATCATATTCCATATTATCCAGAAGCATCTGGGTTGATTGAAAGAATGAATGGATTACTGAAAGGACAATTGAGGAAGTTAAGTTCCAATAATTCATATCAACATTGGAAGGATAATTTGTTCATGGCTTTGCGTAATTTGAATAATAGACCATTGGGAGGAAGTACACCTCTAGCCAGAATGATGACCCCCAATCTGCAAATTAGAAAACAACAAACACACAAGATCCCAATTATTGAGTATTGGACCTTGAGGCCAGATGTCCCAGCACCGTACCCAGGACCACCTGGTTCAATGGGGTATGATTTACATTGTTTAGAGGACTTTTGGTTGGACAGAAAAGAAATAAGAAAAATCTCCACTTGGATATGCATAAGAATCCCTAAAAATCACTTTGGACAGATTTTACCCAAATCAGGATTAGCAGCTCAAGGAATACATGTATTGGCTGGAGTAATAGATTCTAATTATCAAGGAGAAATTGTTGTAACATTCCAGAATTTAAGTGAAAGGCCCATACAGATTCACAAGAATGATAGGATAGTTCAAGTGATTATTGTTCCTTGTAAAACAATACCACTTGTAAAAACTGACCCTCCTTCCAAAATAACTGTCACAGGAACTGAAGGATTTGGTTCTACTGATAGAATAAAATCAGGAGCTAAAGTATGGGTAAAACGGAAGCCAGATGATCTTCCAAAGGCTGCAGAGATTATAGCATATGGGAGGGATAACACTGTAACTATTGTTTATTCTGGAGAAGATGATTACAAAATTGTACCCTTAACTCATTTATTCTACCGTGAGTGAGGCTACGATAGTCTGGTTATTGTCTCTTTGCTTTTTCTTGATTTTTTGTTTGTTCACCTTGTTTGTTAGATTTGTTTCCACAGGCTTGGTACCCTGCATCTGTAGATGCCTGATAGCTTAAGCTGGATGTCACCCCCTGTCTGCAACTGTGATGTGTCACCCTTGGACCTGGCATCAAGCATATTAAGAACTGACCTCTCAAATGGGACCCCTTAGGACAGGGACAGCTCTACATCCGATTTCAGCAGCAAGTAGCCATAGAAGAAGAGATCTTCACCCCTTACCACAAGATTTTGGGGCCCCATTTGTTTGGGGTGGGGGAATGATGGGGAGCTTGTGCTCAAGCCCCACCCTAAAATATGGTTTTCTGTGTTTATTGTGTGCTATTCTTGTTATATTGTTGTGAAATTTTGTTGACACCAGTTATTCCTACTGTATTTTTGCCAAGTAAGGGACATGAAAGATCTTGGGGCCGAATGTAAGGGTTATGGGATTTAAAGATCTTCCATGCCCCGTTGGACTTGCTGACGTAGCAGGAAGGGGCGGAGCAAGAGGAAGCGGAAGCCAAGCTAGTGTTCCTGCGGTGGCTGGCGTTGGTGGCAACGGCGGCGGCAGCACCAGAGGCAGTGGCAGCGTGAAGCCCTTTTTGAGTTAGGACTGCTAAGGACTTTCTGCTAAGGACTCCTGCTGAGGACTGCCAGGGGCCAGAGCTGCTGGGAGCGTGCTTCCAGGACGCTGGGTGGTTGCTGTGTGTGGGAAGAGGAGGACCTTTGCCTGAGGTAGCCTGTTCTGTTTTAAAGGCTTGAAAATGTGGGTGCTTTCTACTTTATCTACCTGTGCCAATATCATAACTACTCTGATGGCTTTCACTTTCTGGATTTGGGACTCAGTCTTTTGGTATCTTAATAAATTTTCTAGTTTATTTCCTTATATGGCAAACATGACGTATTTTGTAATGGATAATTATATCAGCATATTTGTAATCTCTATAGGCATTGTGAATATGGCATTGCTGATACAACTAAAAAAATGAGTAAAAAGAACTCAAAAATAAAAGGCTACTCTGGCAGCAGAAAAAACTTAGAGAACTTCAGAAGAAGACAAAAAGATGAAAAAAGTTACAAGCAAAGCCTCAAAGAAAAACACTAATTGAACCCAAGTCAAACAAGAATTCTTGAAACTGTTAAGGAAAGAGATATGTAGTTGGGGGAAAATGAGAAAACTAGTGAAAGTGATTCAAAAATTATAAAAAGATAATTAATAGCTTGGTAAAACGAGGCATACACACACATGATGGAAGAAAATAACAGTTTAAAAATAGAAAAGATCAAGTTGTAAAAGAGACACAACAATTCATTAATCAAGAAAGTTTTTTTTGAAATTAAAATTGGCCAAATGGAAAAAGAGATACAAAACTTTGTTGAGGCAAATAGTTTCTTAAAAATTAGAATTGACAAGTAGAAACTAATAACTGCATGAGACATAAAAAAAAAGAATGAAAAAGAAGAAAGTGTAAAATATCTCATCAGAAAAGCAACTGAACTGGAAAATTGATTAAGAAGAGATAATTTAAGAATTAATGACCTACTAGAAAGTCATATTAAAAAGGAACCTAGGCATCATATTTCAAGAAAGTATTATGAAAAACTATACAGTTATCTTAGATCCAGAGGAAAAAATAGAACTTGAAAGACTCCATTCTTCACCTGGACAGCTAGATAGCACAGTGGATGGAATGTCAGGCATAAAGTCTGAAAGACTAATCTTTCTCAGTTCAAATCCAGCAGCTTCAGATACTTACTAACTGTATGACCCTGGACAAGTCACTTAACCCTGTTTGCCTCAGTTTCCTCATCAGTAAAATGATCTGGAGAAGGAAATGGCAAATAACTCCAAATCTTTGCCAAGAAAACCCCAAATGGGGATCATGAATAGCCAGATGCTACATGAAATAACCCAACAACAATGACAACAACTTATCACCTCCTGAAAGGGAACCCAAAATGAAAATTCCCATGAATACTTAAATTATAGAGCATACAGGTCAAGGTGAAAATTTGCTGAACATCTAGAAAGAATTTACATTTCATTGTGTCACAATTATAATTACACAATATTTAGTGGCTTCAAAATTAAAGGATAAGAGGGCTTAATATATGGTATTCTAGAAGGCAAAAAGAAGTAAACAAACAAACCTTGGATTATTTCCAAGAATATGTTGCCCAGAAAAGCTGAATATAATCATACAGAGGGAAAAATGAATTTTTAAAGAAATAGAGAAGTTTTAACATTTGTGAGGAAAAAAACAATGCTGAATAGAAAATTTGAAATTTAAACACAAGACTCCAGAGAATAATAAAAAGGTATACGTGAAAGAGTAATATTAAGGAATTCAATAAAGTTAGACTTTTTACATTCCTATATGGGAAGGTGATTCATACAAGTCTTAAGAATTTTATCATTATTAGGGAAAATAGAAGTCTACTTGGACAAAGGGCATGAGTGAGTTATGTCGCGGTTTTCTCCATTTTTTAATGGAGTGAGAAAGAAATGTTCCCTGGGGGCACAGGAAAGGAGGAAATAGAATAGGATTTTTTTCTCATCTAAGTAAGAAATTTTAATATGAATGGTGAAAAAGGGGGAGTAGGGGGCAACTTTAATTGTAATTAGCTCAAAGGGGGAAGAAAAATATATGTGTACATATTCATACATACATGCATATATAGATATACATGAAAATAAGAGGAGAAGAAGATAAAAATTCTGGGGGGAGAAAAATGGAGATTGGATTAAGGGGGGAAATGGTCAGAAGAAAAATAGACTTTTGAGGAGGGACATGATAGAAGAGAAAAGTATATACACAAGAAAATGGGATGGAGAGAAATATATAGTCATTATAATTGTGAATGTGAATGGGATAAGCTCACTCACAAAATGGAAGTAGATAGAGGAATGGATTAGCAAACAGAATGCAACAATATGTTGTTTTCAATAAACATACTTGAAACAGAAAGACATGCACAGAATTAAAATAAAGGGCTGCGGTAGAATCTGTTACTCTTCAGCTAAAATAATAAAAAAAAAAAAGGCATGAGTAGAAAGCGTGGTATAAGACAAAACAAAACAGGCGGCCAGGTAGCACAGTGAGTAAGAGCACCAGCTCCAGTGTCGGGATGACCTGGCGATCGAATCCCAGCTTCAGACACTTAGCACCCACCCAGAAACACCTGGCCGTGTAACCGTGAGTAAGTTACTTAACCCCAATTGCTTAGAGGCAGCCAGGTGGCTCAGCAAGTAAGAGCACTGGCTCCAGTGTAGGGATGACCTGGATCAAATCTGGGCTCAGATACTCAGCACCACACTCAGAAATAACCGGCCGTGTAACCTTGAGCAAGTTACTTAACGCCGATTGCTTAAAAAAATAAATAAATAAGACAAAACAAAAGCAAAAATGGACCTAAGTAAAAGACATAATAAGGGAAATTATGCTGAAAGTTACCATATCCAATGAAGTAATATAATACATTGCAGGAACTGTTTTCTGATAAAGGTCTCATTTTAAACATGTAATTACATAGATGCATCTATCTAAGTCTATCTATTTACATCTATATCTATCTATACAGTTATATCTGTATCTATTTCTATCTATCTATCCATCTATCTGTCTGTCTCTCTGTCTGTCTACACACATGGAATTGAGTCCACTTTATAAAAATAAAAGCCATCCCCCAATTGGTAAATGGTCAAAGAATATAAACAATTTTCATAAGAAAAAAAAATCTAAGCTATCTCTAGTCATATAAAAATATTCTAAATCACTTTTCACAAGAGAAATGCAAATTAAAACAACTCTAAGGTAACACCTTGAAACTATTAGAAATGACAAATTCTGAAGGGTATGAGGGAAAATGGGTAGACTGATGCACTGCTGGTGGAGTTGTGAACTGGTTCAACCATTCTGGAGAACAATTTAGAACTATATTCAAATGGCATACCCTCAAACCAAGCAATACCACTCTCAGATTTGTCCCACAAAAGAATCAAAAAAGTGAAAGAATATATATTTATAATACATAATAGTTCTTTTTGTGGTGATAACAGTTTGGCAATTGAAGAGACACTCATCAATTAGGGAGTGTTTGAACAAGTTGTTGTATATGATTGTGATGGAATACTGTGGTGCTACAAGAAATGATGAGGAAAGGGTGGGTTTCAGGGGAAAAAAAGGCAAGACCCAATATAAAATGTTTTAAAGAGAGAAGAACTGAGAGATCATTGGGAACAGTGACAAGAATGTTGTAAAACTGACAAACAGTGAAGGACTTGGCCACTCTGATCAATGCAATGATCCAAGACAATTCCAGGACTCATGATGAAAAAAAAAAACAAAAAACAAAAAATGGAAGCTCGCCGCCTCCAGCGAGAGAATTGATGAGATCTTGAATGAAAATTGAAGTATAATTTTCTCACTTTTTTTTACATTTTGTGATATTTTCAATATGGAAATGTGTTTTGCATGATTTTGCTTGAATAATTAATAGCATTTTTGTTTGCCTTCTCAGTGGGTGGAAGAGGATTAGGAAGGGGAGGGAGGGGATTTGCTACTCAATTTAAAAGAGATAAATGTTAAAAATACATACTATTTTAAAATTAAAAGAACATGAAAAGAGAACTCTGCATGCTGCTGTCTAGCTAACTCTGTATGAACCTAGATCATATACAGCTTTATTTTTTAACATATTCAAATTTAACCTAGCACTTCCCAAATCCCTCATTCTGTCAGTTGTCAAGCCCCTCATTATTTACTTCTCTTCTGTTTTTATTGATTCATTAACACAGATTTCTTTCTATTTCCAGTATCACACTCTAGTCATTTGCCTCAATTACCTCCAATGTTGCCCCCATCCACCCCAAAACAATCTTTTCTTAAAAATAAGTATAATTATAGAAAAGAAATTCATATTTCAATTGACTGTAGAGACGTCTTTTACTTTCTTTGTCTTTAGTCTAGGGGGGTGCGAAACAGTTCTAAATGCCAAATCCAGAAGCCACCACCTGTTGTTCAGTGAGTGGCCATCAGCTACAAAAGCAATATTTAAAACACTCAAAGCTCACTGGTTAGAGGCCAAATTTGGTGTTTGGGTGGCAGTTTGCCAGTCCTTGCTCTACTTTATGCTTAAACCATTGTCTTTGGCAGTTATAGTCAGTCATTGCATCAGGCAGAGACCTTGTGTGCTATTTTTGCTATTTGCCTTTGGAATGCTTGATTCATTGTATAAATATTTTATTGGTTCAAATCATTTCAATTCTATCTACATTAGTTCATAAAATACACCAAGGATCTTGGCATCCACATTTGCTTATTCTTACAACAAAATAATATTCCACTATCTTTCTTTACACAACTTGTTGCAGCTTCTTTGTTTAATGGGCATTGGTTGTTCTTTGCAACAACACATCCTTCCTCTGTCTTTAATCTGTTTGGGATATATCTTCAGTAGGGATACCATGTACTTCAAGGAAATGCACAGCTTAGTGTTTGTTTGTTTTTTTTCTATATTGCTCCAAATTTCTTTCCGAATTGGGTGGACTACTCTGCAACACCACTAATAATGTATTATTGTATCTGTCATCCTTCAGTCAATTGATTGATATTCATTGAGAGCCAGGCACTGCTTTAGATTCTGAGGACACAAAAGAAGGAAAAGAATGTTCCTGCCCTCTAGGAGCTTACAGTTGAACAGGGGAGACACATTCAAATTAACAATAGCAGTAATCATGGCTTACATTTTTATAGCACCTACTACGTGCCAGACACTGCGCTGAGCACTTGACAAAGATGATCTCCTTTGATCCTCAATAACCCTGATCAGAATAGGGAGAAGGAATGGTATTGTTAGACCTATTTCTACAGATTTGGAAACTGAGGTAGGCAGACATTCAGTGACTTTCCCTGGGCCACAGCAAGCAGGTGTCTGAGGCCAAATTTGAAGTCAGATCTTCTTGGCTCGAGGTCTGATAGTCTGTACACTGCTCCAACTACTGCTCCATATATCCAAACAAGATAAATAGAACATAAATAGGAAATAATAAAGTAAAGGTCATAGACAGGCCAAACTAATATAATAAAAATTACAATTCTACCTAAATCAACCTATTTATTCAGTACCACACGAATCACACTATCAAGAATTGTTTTATAGGGGGGCCAGATGGTGCAGTGAGTAGAGCACCAGCCCTGGAGTCAGGAGTTCCTGAGTTCAAATCTGGCCTCAGACTCTTGATAAACTTAATAGCTGTGTGATTTTGGGCATGTCAATTAACCCCAATTGCCTTTTCTTCCCTCCTCCAAAAAAAAAAAAAAGAAAGAAAAGAAATAGAGTGTTGGATCAGAGTAATTAATTAGATACAAATTACATTATAATAAAGAGCTATAGTAATTTAGTGTATGCCAAACCCACAGATTCAAACTTTTGGAACAAAAACTCACTGTTTGACAAAACTTCTAGGAAAACTGTAAAACATTACGACAGAAACTATGCATAGACCAAAATCTCACACCGTATACCAAATAAGATCAACATGGGTACATTATTTACACATAAAACATTATACCATAAGAAAAGTAAGAGAGCTTGGATTAGTTTGTCTGTCAGATTTGTAGATAAGGGAATAATTTAGGACCAAAGGGCATATAGAGAACATTACATAATGTGAAATAGATAATCTTGATTATATAAAATTGAAAAGTTTTTGCAAAAACAACATCAATGCAGCTAAAATTATAAGGAAAGTAGAAAACTAGGGAAAATGTTTTACCACAAATATCTTTGATAAAGACATAATTTCTTTTTGTTTTTTAATTATTTTTTTTTAATTTTGCTTTTTGTAGGGATGCCCAAGGTCACGCAGCTAGTAAAGTGTGGTGTCTCAGGCCGGATTTTAACTCAGGTCCTCTTGACTCCAGGTCTGGTACTCTATTCACTGCACCATCTAGCCACCCTAAGACCTAATTTCTTTAATAACTTAGTCAAATTTATAAGAATATAAGACATTTCCCAACTGATAAGTGATCAAAGTATATGAACAGGTAATTTCCAACAAAGAAATCAAAGACATCTGTAATCATATAAAAATATATTAAATCAGTATTAATTAGAAAAATGCAAATTAAAACAACTCTGAAGTACATCCTCACACCTACTAGATTGTCCAATATTAAAAAAGGAAAATATTTACTATTGGAAGGGATGTTAGAAAACTGAGACAATAATAATGCACTGTTGGTGGAATTGTGAACTGATCCAACCATTATGGAGAGCGATTTGAAACTACACCAAAGGAGCTATAATACTATGGATATTCTGCAATACCACTACTTGGTCTATATATCAAAGAGTTAATAAAAAAGTGAAAAGGATGTATTTATACAAAATATTTCTAACAACTCCATTTGTTGTGGCTAGGAATTGGAAATCAAAGTGACACCCATCCATTGTGTAATGGCTAAGCAAGCTGTGGTCTATGATTGGAATGGAATATTATTGTTTTATAAGAAATGACAAGCAAGATGGTTTCAGAAAAATCCTAGAAAGACTCACATGAACTGATGTGTAGTGATGAGAACAGAATGAGAAGGAGATTGTATGTGGTAACAACAATATTGTTCAATGAAGAACTGAATCACTTGGCTATTCTCAGCAATCCAATGGTCCTAGACAATCTCAAAGGACTAATGATAGAACTCACTATCTGCCTCCAGATAAAGAAGGGATATTGTCTGAATACAGACTTTAGTCTTTCATTTTTCCCCTTTTATTCAAATCTTCTACAAAATGACAAATATGGAAATGTTTTACATAATTGCCCATATACAAACAATATCTGATCGATTGCTTACTGTTTCAGGGAGGAGGGAGCAGGGAAAAGGAATGAGAGATAGAATTTGTACCCTAAAACTTTAAATAAAAATGTTTAAAAGTAATTACATGAAAAAAGTACTGGAATTAACAGAGATTGGGGAAGGGTTCTTCCAAAAGGTGGAACTTTAGGTGAGAATTAAAAGATTCCAGTGAAAGCACACTGAGCACATGTCATTTTTTAAATCACATTTTATTATTTTTGGCTACTCTGATGTGTATGAGTTGGGGTCTCAGGTGGTCTTTGTCATTCTCTTTTTTTAGTGAGATAGAACATCCCCTTCTTCCAAACATCAGTTTCCTTTTCTTTTGAGAATTAACTGTTTATACACTATTAACTTTTAACTTATTGTGAGTAAATGTGTATCTGTATGTCTTTCCGAATATTATATCCTTGAGTTAATTATAGCAATAATAATTGATTTTAATCACAAAAAAACCTTTTCCAAATTTATATTAATTATATTAAAATTGTTTTCTCCACTGGGGTCTTTCTCCATATCTGGCATTGTGAAAGGGACCGTGGTGGCTGTCATGACTTTTTATATCCAAGTCATGCATCCATATGGTGCTTATTATGGTATAAGATATTGGTCAAAATCTAATTTCTTTTTAAAAATATTTAGTATTTTATTTTTCCTCAGTTACATGTAAAACAAATTAACATATGTTTTTAAAATTTGGAGATCCAAATTCTCACCCTTTTCCCCTCCACCCCCCCACTGAGAAAGTAAGCAATGTGACATAGGTTATACACTGTGCAATGAAGTAAAACATATTTCCATATTAATCATTTTGTAGTAGAAAACATAGACACCCCCCAAAAATAACTCAAGGAAAAGAAAGTAAAATAAAGGATGCTTCAATCTGTATTCAGACACCATCAGTTCTTTCTCTGTGGATGGGTATAATTTTTCATCCTACATCCTTCAGAGTTTTCTTGGATGATTGTATTGCTGAGAAGTACTAAGTCATTCACAGCTGATCAATTTATAATATTGCTCTTACTTTGTACATAGTACATTTCACTTTGCATCAGCTCATGTAAGTTTTTCCAGGTATTTTTCTGAGGGCATCCTGCTCATCATTTCTTACAGAACAATAGTATTCCATCATAATTGCTTAAAAAAATTGTTTAGTCATTCCCCAACTAATGAATATCCCCTCAGTTCCCTCAGTTTCCTATTCTTTGCCCTCAGAAAAGTGCTGATATATATTTGTACATATATCTCTTTTTTCCTTTTTTATCTTTTTTGGGATATAGACCTAGTAGTGGTATTGCTAGGCCAAAGGGTATGCATGGTGTTATGACCTTTTGGACATAGTTCCAAATTGCTCTCTGGAATGGTTGAATCAGTTCACTACTCCACCAACAATGCATTGCTGTCTCATTTTCCCCACATCCTTCCTCACCCTTCATTTACCTTTTCTGTCTTATTAAGCAATCTAATAGGTATGAGATAGTACCTCAGAATTGTTTCAATTTGCTTTCCTCTAATAGTGATTTAGCACTCTTATGGCTATATATAACTTTGATTGCTTCATCTGAAAAACTGTTCATATCTCTTGATCCTTTATCAATTGGGTAATGGCTCCTAATTTTTTTAAATAAATTTGACTCAGTTTTCTATGTTTGAAAAATGAGACCTTTATAAGAGAAACTTGCTTCAAAATATTTTTTCACAGTTATAATTGCTTAATATATTTTCCCTCATCCTATCCCACCATTTATTCTATTCTCTATCTCCTTTCACCCTGTTCCTCCCCAGAAGTGTTTCACTTCTGACAATCCCCTCCCCCAATTTGCCCTTCCTTCTATCACCATCCCTCTTTCACTTCTACTTTCCTGTAGGGTAAGTTTGATTTCTCTACCCAAATGAGTGTGTATGTTTTTCTTTCTTTGATTCAATTTTGGTGTGAATAGGGTTCACTCAATCCACCCTCCCCAACTCTCCCATCTTTCCCTCCACTGTAAAAGCTTTGTCTTGTTTCTTTTAGGAGAGATAATTTATAATACTCTACCACTTTTTTTCTTCCAGTGCATTATTCTTTCCTAGTCCTTAATTTTATTTTTCCATATTATCCCTTCATTTTCAACTCAACCACTGCTCTCTGTCTATATATACATATATATATGTATATATATATATATATGTATATATATACCTAACTAACCAAAAAACAAGAATGATTTTATGAGTTAAAAGTATCATTTTCCCATGTAGAAATGCAAACTATTTGACCTTATTAAATTCCTTGCAATTGCCCTTTCCTGTTTACTTTGTTTGCTGCCCTTGAATCTTGTATTTGAAAGTCAAATTTTCTCTTCAGCTGGTCTTCAGGAATTCTTGAAAGTCTTCTGTTTCATTGAATATACATTTTCCCCTGAAGGATATAATCAGATTTGATGGGTAGACATTTCTTGGTTTAATCCTAACTCTTTTTTTTTCTCTCTGGAATATCATATTTCAAGTACTCCAATAATTTAACACAGAAGTTGCTAAATCCTTTGTCATCCTGACTGTTGATCTACAATACTTTAATTGCTTCTTTCTTGCTTCTTGCACTATTATCATCAAGATTTGGGAGTTCTGGAATTTGGCTATAATATTCCTGTAGTTTACATTTTGGGATCTCTTTCAGAATGTGATCAATGGACTCTTGTAATTTACATTTTACCATCTGATTTTAGAATATCAGGACAGTTTTCCTTGATAATTTACTGAAAGATATGTCTGTGCTCTTTCTTTTTTAATCATGGACTTCAGGTAGTTCAATCATATTATAATTATCTTTCCTGAATTTTGTAAAAAATATTTTCTTCACAGAGATCTTGCACGTCTTTTACCATTTGGCCTGTTCTGTTTTTTTTTTTAAGCTGTTATTTCCTTCAGTGTTCTTTGGGGGGGTCTCCTTTACCAAGCTGTTGACTTTTTCATGATTTTTTTTTTAGTTTTTGGAGGGCAATTGGGGTTAAGTGACTTGCCCAAGGTCACATAGCTAAGCAAGTATTAAGGAGGCCAAATGTGAACTCAAGTCCTACTGACTCCAGGGCCAGTTCTATATTCACTGCACCACCTAGCCATGCCTTTTCAAGATTTTTTTGCATCACTCTCATTTCTCTTCCCAATTTTTCTTCTATCTCTTTTATTTGATTTTGAAAATTTTTTTTTTGAGTTCTTCCAGAGCTTGAGACTGATTCATAGGTTTCTTGGAGCTTTGGATATTGGAGTTTTGAGTTTGTTATTTTCTTATGAGTGTGTGTTTTAAGCTTCTTTGATGCCATAGTAACTTTCTATGGTCAGAATTTTTTGTTGTTGTTTACTTATTTTCCCACCTGTTTCTTGACTCTTAGTTAAAGCAGGCTCTGATTCCAGGATGAAAGGTGCACTGGCTAAAGCTTCAGAGGTTTTATGCAGCTGTTTTCAGAGATATTTCTAGGGGCCTGTCAGTTTTCAGTTTTTCCGAGGAACTATGAACTAAGGAGAGGTGTTTCATACTCTCCTGGCCTGAATTCTGGTCTATGAGCGACTGTAAGCATTCTCTTCTGCCCTGAAACTGTGACAAGAACTGCTGCTGCACTGTGGTCACGAGCTCTGATGAGGTAATGCTCCTTCTAGAGTCCAGCCTCAGCGCTAGTCCAAAGACCTTGACACACTCCTTCTGACCAATCGTTTGACACCTTTACCATCTGTGGTCTGAGAGCTCCTAAAGCCTCCACTGCCTCTCCAGATCCAGTGGCTCCCAAGGCCTGCTTCTGGTTTGCTGGGGCTGGGGCCATGCTGGTCTGGTCTGCAGTGGACTGCACTCCACTCTCACCCAGTGGTGGTAGACCTGTGCTGCTTACCTTCTGAGTTGTCTTTGATGGAAAACCATTTCACCTCGTCCTTTTGAGGGGTCTGCCACTTCAGGAATTGTTTTGTGGCATTAGTTAAAGGTCCATGGAGGGGTTTGGGGGTGAGCTCTGGCCAGTCCCTGCTTTTACTCCTCCGTTTTGGCTCCTCCTCTCCTTTGAATCTAATTTCTGTTTTTCCAGTTGTCTTGAAACTAGTATTTCCTTCCTTTGAGGCCAGTTCTTTAATTAACTAAGTCACTTCTGCCTCTACAGGACCATGAATATTTCTCCAGTAGTTTTTCTATGTTTTTGTAAAGATGAATTGCAGTCATATTGATTAAAAATTCTAAAGAAACAAGGAAACGGAATGCATTGTTCAGAATGAAATGTCTTTTTCAATCTATTTTTGTTCTGACTTATTGGCAATGCATATAAAAAGAATTTGTTTTGTGGCTTTGTTTCACATCTTGCCAGTTTGTAGAAGTTATTATTTCAATTCATTTGAGTTGACCATTTAGGATTCTATATAAAAACTATCATTTCTTATTCAAAAATTGATAATGGTATATCATCTTTGCCTGTGTTTATTCTCTTAATTTCTTTTTCTTGTCTGATTGCTATAGCAATAGTAATGATAAGGTATAAGCATGCTTTTCCTCTCCCCTCCTTCTCTCCTCTCTGTTCCTTTCTGTGTTCTGCTAAGTTTGGATGGCCAAAACCTACCCAGTTAATTTGGGGTTTACTGGCTAGATTACTTTATCCAAGACCAAGCCTTAAACCCAATTCACTCTGAATCTTATTGATTAGACAACAATAGGTCAGTGCCCAAACACTACTCACTGGTTATTTTTTAGACCCTCCTAGCTCTGTGTGAATGAAAATAGTAACTGTTTGTTTTTTGACCAGAAACCTTGAGGGTCTTCCCATCCCAGTGTGATTGTGTGTGTGTGTGTGTGTGTGTGTGTGTGTGTGTAAATGCAGGCAAAGCTGTCATACCATTATTTTTATTTTAAATAGATTTCAGGCACTATATTGAGGAATAATCAATTTCCTCTTATATCTTAGGATAAATGTTTGTTATGTTTTTGTCCATTATTTTGTCTAATTCTAATGATACAATCATGAAACTCCAATTGTTGTGTTGTTAAAATGGACTGTCTTTTTTTTTCTTTTCCTAATATTAAGGAAATCCCACATTACTGGTATCAACTGTATCTTTTCATGGCAAATAACCTTTTATATTGTAACCATGTTCCTTATATTTTATTCAGTATTAGAAATTAGTATTAATATTCATTAGAGGTATAGATTGTAAGGGTTATGGGATTTAAAGATCTTCCATGTCCCATTGGACTTGCTGATGTAACAGGAAGGGAGGAGCAAGAGGAACGGAAGCCAAACTAGAATTCCTGAGGTGGCTAGCAGTGGCGGCGATGGTGGCAGCAGCAGCAGAGGCAGCGGCAGTGGCAGTGCGAAGCCCTTTGTGAGTCAGCCAGAATTTCTGCCAAGGACTCCTGCTGAGGACTGCCAGGGGCCGGAGCTGCTGGGAGCACGCTTCCTGGATGCTGGGTGGTTGGTGTGAGTGGGGAGAGGAGAATCTTTGCCTGAGGTAGCCTGTTCTGTTTTAAAGGCTTGAGAATGTGGGTGCTTTCTACTTTATCTACCTGTGTCAATTTCATAACTACTCTGATGGCTTTCACTTTCTGGTTTTGGAACTCAGTCTTTTGGTATTTTAATAAATTTTCTAGCTTATTCCCTCATATGGCAAGTATGATGTATTGTGGTGATGGATAATTATATCAGCATATCTGTAATTTCCATAGGCATTGTGAATATGCCATTGCTGATACATGGACCTCTGGCATTCTTGTTCTATCCTTTCTTTCCTTGGTATATGTATTAAGAAAAAGTTTGTCTAATAAAAAGACTTTTGTAGGATCCTATATTTCTCTACATTTATAAAGATTTTATGATTTATTGGCTTTACTATTTTGTTTGATAGAATTCAGTTTGATAGAATTACACAGTGATGGGATAGTGTAATGGGAATGCAAATTTGGAAGATCTTCCTTGCCCCTAGGCTAAAATGCACCTGAAGCCTGGGGAGGGAGGCTTGTTTTTCAGTAGATACTTCTTGATTGGCCAGTGAGTCAATAAGGTTGTTACATTCTCTGAGCCAGGAGAAGGCTATATAAGCCCTGATGTGTAGCTTTCTTTTGGGACTCACTTTGAGAAGTGTTCTGTGATTTGATCTGAATTCTGGGATGCCGTTGTTGAGAGTCCCCCGGCTTTGAAAAACCCAGATGTGGAAACCCAGATGTTGACTGGGTATGGATGTAATGGTTGGACAGTTTGGAAAGCTGTCTGCTTGATCTGTTAATGTCTTGATAATTCTGTCTGTATATTTTGAAGTTCGGGGTGCTGACCTTTTTCCCCTGAACAAGGTAAACGATGTATGTCTGACTGATTAAAGTAAGCTTGTTAACCCATTTTGAGTTGCTTTCCTTTAACAAAGCAGATCCAAGAACCTGTGTGAGCAGCAAACCCTGAGGACGTGCTTGGGGTGCTTGCTGCTACAGATGGTTGGGAATTACTTTGTTGTGTTTTCTAAATATTTTTACTATAATAAGCTATAATTTAAACTTTTAAATTTTCCATTTACCTGGATTTCATATTTTTATAAAGATAAATATATTAACTTATCTGTTCAAATTTGTTGTCATGTCATTTGGCACATTAGCTAAAATAATATTTAGTTTCTCTTCAACAAACAAATCTGCTTTATTTGTCGCTTCAGTTGTAATTTTTAAGTTTTGTTTAATTTAGGTTTTTGATATTCAGAATTTTTGCTTTCGTGAATGGTCAAAACTTGCCAATTCATTATTTTACTTTTTAGCTCCATGTTCAATTCATCAATTTTATTTTTATTTTATTGATAAAAATTTGGTACATATAAATTTCCCCTTAATAACTATGATGTCTGAAATCAAAAAGCTTTAATCTGTTGTCATATTGTTGATTTCTTTAATGAAATTACTTTTTTTGATCCATCAAACACTTGGAATTAAATTATGTATTCTTTTAAATTTGAGTCATTTTTTTCAAAGGCCCTTTATTGTTTAAATTTTAAAATTCGTTGTGATCAGTGAGGTGTATGTTTAAAATGTTCATTTTATTAAATTTGTTTGGGAAGGCATAATGCCCCACAAATGGTCATTTCTTTTTTTTTTACCAAAAGTCCTATAGGTAGATGAGAACTATGCTTATGCCTTCATGTTCTCATTCAGCCCCTAATTGCTTCATACTCTCATTCAGTGATTTATAAAGATCTATGATCTCTGATTCTTATAAAATTCTATTCAGGTTCTTCTCTATCATATTAACCTTTCTTTGTGTTACATGTGTCTTATTGAGAAAAAGAAACATCGAGTTCCTCACTCACTACAGAATATCTATGTGTTTCTTCCTGAATGTTCTTCATTCATATTACATTATATTTGATGTATTCAACACTTTATAAGATTCATTATATATATATATATATATATATATATATATATATATATATATATAT
>NW_027186352.1:4070814-4085905 GCF_028583685.1 Petaurus breviceps papuanus
ATATATATATATATATATATATAGCAATTGGGGTTAAATAACTTGAGTAACTTGCTCAAGGTTACACGGCCAGTTATTTCTGGGTGTGGTGCTAAGTATCAGAGCCCAGATTCGATCCCAGGTCATCCCAACTCTGGGGCCAGTGCTCTTACTCGCTGAGCCACCTGGCCGCCCCTCTGTATTTATATTGTTTCACTTTCTGTGGTACCAGAGATTCCTTACTTATGCCTTGTTAGAATTGTCTGTTTTTTGTTTCATTGTTTTTCTTTATTATTTTTTTTAATGTTGTTTTGTTTTAAATTGATCTGAAGCATAATGCATTTTATTCTGGACCATACTTTTTGTGAATCTTTCGGTATATATTAAATGTATGTGTACACTTTGTGTGTCTTTGTATGTCACGTACCTGTGTATGCCTATATACACTCACATACATGCATACACACATAGGTACATACATACATACACACGCACATGAATATACATACACACGTGCATACACACATACATGCATGCATGTGTACCTGCTAGCTGGTACAGTGTACCAACTAGAGTACTAGCAACAGCCCTGGAGTGAGGAAGTTCTGAGCCCAATCAGGACTCAGACACTTAGGAGCCAAATGACCCTGTGCAAGTCACTCAGCCCCTGATTGCTTCAGTTTCTCATCTATAAGACGAGGACTCACTGGGGAAGGCAATGGCAAACCACGCCAGCATCTTTGCCAAAATTCTCCATGAACAAAGTCTACGGGGTCATATACAGTTGGAAGGTGGTTTTCCTTCATTCTCAGAGAGGACCACAATGGCATTACTAAGTTCGAGTGAAGTTACAGTGTGTCCAACTGCAGCTGATCAGCCCAGCATGAGCCTGGGAGCCTGCAGCACAGGTTGGGCACAAATAGTCCCTGTAAACATTTGGGTGGATTCTCTGAATTTTTGCATTTCACTTTTCTTTTGAGTTGCTTCAATTCTGCTTTGCTCATACATCACAGTACCTTCTCTGATGTGGTCATGCCATGCTGAGCCATCCTATGCCAGTGTCTCACATGGCACATGATCATCTCCAGAGTTCCTAACAGATACCATGGTAGTGTCTTTGCATCACTTCTGACCATTATCTGAGTACTTGCCTTGCCCTGTGTGAGTTCTCCATAATATAGTCTTTTAGGCAAGTGTGCAATTGATATTTTAACAATGGGGCCAGACCATCACAGGTGTGTTCTTCGAAGTAGTTTGTATGCTTGACAATTTAGTTCAAGAAAGCAAAACAGAGGTCTACAAAATGTTTGCTAATCTGATCAAGGCTTTTGACACAGTCTGTTGTGAGGGCTTATGGAAAGTTACATCAAAATTTGATTGCCCAGAAAAGGTCCAGTAGCACACAACAAACCAACTGAAATCGATGATAGATAGATAGATAGATAGATAGATAGATAGATAGATAGATAGATAGATAGATAGATAGATAGATAGGTGGATGGATGGATGGATGGATGGATGGATGGATGGATGGATGGATGGATGTGTGGATGGACAAATGTATGGAGAGATAGATAGATGAATGGATGTATAGACAGATGGATATATGGATGAATAGATACATACGTATAAATTCATTATATTTTATTTCTTCTCCCCACTTTATGATTGAGTTCTTCCCATTCACTTATTCACATCCATTGTTGATGATTGTTACTTGTATATTTTTCTCCATCACAAACGTTTTATGCATTTTCCCCTCTTTCCCTCCTTACCCCCATATCAAACATAAGAATATGGTGGAGAGAGAAGTGGTATCTAATAATTTAATAAATACATAATTGAAATCTTCTGCTCCTATATAATCTTGCCTCCTCCACGCCAAGTACATATCTTGACTACTAGTTATTATACTACCCTCTAAATGGCCTTTTGTTCTGCTTGTACCTCTCCCATACCAGATTCACATCCCCTTATTTCCTTCTTCCTGTCATTTGTTGTTTCCTTATTGTGATTACTGTGTTTTTATACCAAACTCAGTGTGTGAATGTTGGTGTGAATATGTATGTCACATCTTCCTTTACATAATATGGATAAGAAATTATGATATCACTACCTCACTCCTTTTGCCATTTTTTATATTCTTATTTACATGTGCAATGTTTAAACATTTATATAATGCTTAGTTTATGCCAGATTCTACGCTAAACACTTTGCATATGTTATCTCATTTGATTAGTTAACAATATTTCTATTAGTTATAATTTCATTCTTAGTATTTTCCCATTTTTGTTCCTTTTTACCCTCTTAAAACAATGAAGTAGAAAAAATCCATTCTCAGGCCCTGTATTTGTCTTATGTAACTCTCTCAAGGACCCTTAAAGTTGTTAGGATTCTATAGGGTCACTTGTCTTTTCTACCCCATCAGAATATATTCACCCCATTAGCATTTTGTCCCTTCCTGTTTGTTCAAGTATATTTATCTTTTTAGATTTTTCTTAGTCCCTTTGTTTTCATATCAAAATTTCCATTAAACTCGAATCTTCTCATCAAGAATACTTAAGAATTTTCAATTAAAGATTTATTCATTTTTCCTCCTATAGGATTGGAGTGTCAATTATTCTTGGTCGTAAAGCATTATGTTTATATGAAATAGGGTATTCCAAGATTCTGTCTCTTTTACAGCAATAAGCCCTATTGTATAAGCCCTTGAGTGATTTTGAATGCAGTTGCCCAGAACTTGGATTTTTTCACTGTCTTCATAAGCTCTGGATTTTGTCTATTATTTTGCTGGACATTTTCAGTTTTGGATTCTTTCAGGATATGATTGGTAGTTGTTTATTTGTTTGTTTTTAGACAAGTTGTTTGGAGAGTTGAAACTTTATACGGTCTTTTCATTTTTCCACATTTTAACTTTGTTATAATATTTCTTAATGGAACCATTGAGTTCTGCTCCCCTCCCCCTTTCTTTCTTTTCTTTTCAGATATTTGCTACTTAAGTAAGATTGTCTACCTTCTGTTTTATGTTATTTATTATTCTTTGTTTTTCTCCATTAAATATAATTAATTTTCTATTTTCTTTTAAAATATCTTCTTCATTTCCTCCAATCGCTTTTGTTGTTCTTGTGACAAAAACATCTTTTTTTCCTCTAAAACTATTCTTCTCATGGGGATTTTTTATGATAATCCATACAAACACTCACACTAGAATTCCAAGCTTATTCTTAAGCTCCTCTAGGAAAACAATCTTGATCACTCTTATATCGATTATTCTTGGGTCCAATAAAAACTGACTACATAAAATATGTTCAAACTATTGTTTGATTAATAATGAAAGTTTACAAACCTGTGGGCAACCTGAAGAAATATTTTGATTCCTTATAGCCATTCAATATATTCTTTATATTAAATTGCAACAGTACATTAAAATTTAATTATCCAGAAATTTTCAGTGAGCCCATTGTGACTAATATAAGCAAGCACCAGAGAAACCAACTAGAATTTTGGAAGCAAGATCATTTAGGGAGTGCTTGCAATTTAAGACGCATGAGGATCTGAACAAAGGCTTTGGCTCCATTGATGGAGAGCAGTCAGATCATAGTGCTGTTAACAGAGACAGAAAACATAAGTTTGGACAAATCAATGAATATGTGAGATAAAAAGGAAATAGAGACAAAGATGATGCCAACATTGCAAACTTCTGAGAACAGAAGTTTGGCTGTATCTTCTACAAAGATGAAACTAAAAAAACACCTTTTTGGTGGGAGGAATTTTTGGGGGAAGGGGTGAAGTTCTGTTTTATTGTATTTAGATTGAAAGGCCAGTCAACAAAGATGTATTAAATTGTCTACAATGTGGCAGGCATTGTGCTGTGGATAAATAGAGAAAAACCAAAAGCCATTTACTCCCCAGCAGCTGAAAAGCAGGGATCAGGAGAAGAACTGGGAAGTGGTGGAAAAGCCCCAGAAATTCCATAGTAGTGTGGCCAAGTGATAGAGCCAATGGTCTCCATAGTGCTCTTGCCACCAGCAGAGGTTTGTGGTGCCATGTCTGCACTTTCTAATCAGAGATGGTAAGGGAGGGGGGCGGGGGCGATGGGAGGGCTACGGCTGATGGCATCTTGCAAGATGATTGGGTTTTTGTTGTTCTTTTAATCGAGTTTCTTGGGGCCTAAGGGGGAAGCCAGAGAAGTCACAAAGCATTGTAGCCTGTTAAGGAATGAGGAAGGTCCAATAGACAAGTGATCATGGTAGATTAGAACCCAGATAAAAGATTATGTCTGGATACATAGATTTGGAAATCATCTGCAGAGAGATGATAGTTCAACCCACAGGAGATGATGATGGTCTCAAGGAACAGTATAGAAAGAAGAGGGATATTCCTTGGATGGACACTTGGGAGACACCAATGATTTGGGTTCTAATGGCACAAACTGAGGGGAGAGAATGGACAACTTTGGGTTTGTTTCATTTCACTTTTTCTCTGTGAAAATGGCAAAAAGTGGGGCATCTAGGTGGTGCAGTGAGTAAGAGTCGGGAGGCCCCAGAGTCGGGAGGACCCAGGATTGGTTCCAGTCTCACACACACACACACACCCACACCCACACCCACACCCACACACACACACACACACACACAAAACTGGCCATGTAACCTTGGGCAAATTACTTAACCCCAATTGCTTTTAAAAAAAAAGGAAATGGTAAAAAGCAACCAAGCCTTTTCAGGAGATGATGGGAAGGTTCCCAGGGCTTGTCCAAAGAAAGAAAGTGTCTGTAGTAGAAATTAAAGAATGGAATATTTCCTTAGCACTTGTTGAAACCCACCAACCCTCAACAAACACTCACACACACACTCACTGCAAGTGATAGTAGAAGCAGGGTTATTCCACCATCACAGCTGAAACTATGAAAGAAAATGAGGTTGAAAACTCATTATTTAAATGAAGGATTGAATGAACTATTGATTGATTGATTGATTGATTGATTGATTGGTTGGTTGGTTGAATGAGAAAATATTTTCAAAGCACTTAGCCCAATGCCTGGTACTTAGTAGGCACTTGCTTGATCCCCTTCCTCAATGGTCAATGAAAGAGAAAACAAAGCATTAGTGTGGAATAAGTGTCAGAGTTTATGGAAATGGCCTCAGGAGTGGGCAAAATAGGTGTCAGCCTAGGACACAGCCCACAAGAGGTGGCAATGAGAGACATTGTGTGTAGAAAGTCTTGGAAATGGTTGTCAGTATCATCCGAATGAAAACTCCTTTAGGACAGGTACTCTGTTAGCTTTGCTTGGGTCCCTAGCATTTAGCCCATTGTGTGGCAAATAATAATGGTTTAGGAAATGTTTGTTGAGTGGACTAGACTTGATCTGAGTTTTTCTGACTGGAAAGTTCTCCCTTCCTGACATGAGGATTTATTGTGTTAGAAGTTGTTGACTTTCATGATTTACAGGGAGGGATTCAAATCTCTCTGGAACAGGAACACATAAGAGAGATCAGTCCTCCCACTGTGGCATCTAATCACCAAGATTTAACTCATTTACCCCAATCACCTTCTGGATTTTTACCAAAGATCTTTTTGGTTGTCCATAGCAAAAGAAGATGCCTGTGCACCATGGTAACAGATGGCCTTCATTGTGAATGATGAGAAGGCATAACAGGTTGGCAAAAATAATTCTCACAATGATGCCCACAGACTAATGGGTTTGAATGAGATTTACCTTCATGGAAAGGTGTCACCATAGCGGGGAGCTTGTCTGAATAAGCAGGAGGTAAGTTAGCATTAGGTAGAGAATAACAAAGCAGTAGAAATCACTGTAATTCTGTTATACAGGTGGATATTCTGACCCACTATTAGGCAGTGTGATGTATTTGAAGAGCTTTATCTCAAGATGCATAGAGAGGAAAATGGGAAGGAACCAAAGGATGGAGCCTTACTCTCTAGTCTGGTGCTGTTTAAGTCAGCAAAGGAGCTGTGCAGATCTTGGTAACTGTCAGGATGGCAGGTGGGCCGTCGCAGCCATTAGTCAGCTGTCCATGGCTGGCTCCCTTATCTGGTGCATCAGGTGCAGAGAGGGACCATGTTACAAAATTCACCAAAAATCCTTGACATATTTTCTGAAGATCTTCTCCAGACAATGATAACAGAATTGAAGAGAAGGCCTGTAAAACTAAGGAATCACATTCATATGATCTATTTTCCTTGTTTTAAGCACAGCACGCAAGATGACAGAATCCTTGCCCTCAGCAAGTACTTCCTGAGAATTCACTGAATACACAAATGAAATACTCCTGGTTGCAAGCGACAAATAAGGAAACATCTAGCTTCTTTATATTGTGGTTGTTTACATGTTGGCTAAAAAGGAAGTTTACATTCAGGAAATTATATTTGTTGTGTGTGCGTGAAAAAAGTTCCTTTATCTTTTTGTTCTCTATATTATAGAATGGGAGGGACTGAGCACTCCTGGCATATGTAAACACAGAGAACCTCTCAATCTCAATTAGGTGCTTTGAAAAACCTCATGATTTAATTGCCGTCATTGTTCTCACTACCACAGGAGCCACAATCACTTTTTATAATAAGGAGAGAGAGAAAGCAAGAGAGACAGAGACAGATAGAGACAGAGAGAGACGGAGAGAGAGAGACAGAGAGAGACAGAGAGATAGAGAGAGACAGAGACAGAGAGAGACAGAAATAGAGACAGAGAGAGAGACAGAGACAGAGAGAAGAGAAAGACAGAGACAGAGAGACGGAGAGACAGAAACAGAGAGACAGAAATAGAGACAGAGAGAGACAGATAGACAGAGAGAGGGAGAGAACAATCCAGTAACATCAACAACATCTCCACTAGTACTATTACTACTACTGTGGCCAGTATTATGTATGAATTTAAAGCAATGCACTATACAAATTTGATTTAATTTAGTTCTTACAACCACTCTGGGAGATGGGTGCAAATATTATTCCCATTTCACAGATGAGGAAACTAAATCAGACAGAGGTTAAATGACTTATCCAGGGTCACAGAAAGAAGTGTCTGAGATGGATTTGATATCAGACCTTCCTGACTCTAGTTCCAGTGGGTGGCCAAAAAACCCCTCCACATCTGATGTTTAGCTTTCTGCCAACATACCTCTTTGAACTGTTCTGGGCTCAGCTGGGCCTCAGACAATGGACGCCCAACATTCCATACTGCCTGCCATAGAACCTGCTCTTTTGCTTGGCTTTTTCTGAGTGAGTTCCAGGGGCTCCAGGGGCTCAGCCTCCTGGCTGCCCTTTGGGCCACAGAGAATGGTTAAGGACCTTGGTGGGGAATTTCGTCACTATGAGGCTGACTTGTGTGGAATCCCAACCCTGTTCCTGTCTCTGCAAATAACATTCTGATTTTTTGGTTGTCCAGGCACCTCCCCGTCTCTACCCCTGACCTTGTCCTCAGTGCTTTGTCCTTCATACTCCCTGAACACCAAGCTTCGTGGCTTTAGGCGGGGTCACTTGCCCATAAGCCTCAGTTTTGTAATGTACACATAAGAGGGTAGAGACTCGACAGTGTCTCAGATCCCTTCCCCTGGTCATTCTGAGAACATTCTTCATCCCATTTTTAGGAAAACAGAAATTCAATAAAGTATGGGGCTGGTGAGCAGCATTAATTCCCAGGGCTATTGCCAAATACCCCTGGTCTCAGGCCTCAGGATCATCAAGTAATTCCCTGACAATTCACACTGCCCTCCCACGCCCACCCCCGGAATCAAGGTTTTCTTCACATAGACTTATAAGCATTTGCCTGGCCAAGATCCCAGCAAAGACAATATTGAGAAGAGAGTTCTCTATTATGAGCAGAAGCACAATTCTGTTGACACAAGACAAAGTTGCTGAAATTAAATGCCTTCAAACAATCAGAGGTGGGGCTGTCTGGGCTCAGCAGGGGCAAGGAAGCCAGAGCCTGCAGAATCAGAGTGGGGGATGCCTTGCCTGCAGTGACCAGGAAGGGGAAGATGCCACACAGGCCAGGTGCTGGGCCTCATCAGCAAAGTTGAAACTCATCCCAGACTCATGAATTTTTAAGAGGTGAATGTGAGTTTTGTCAGGTTAGATGTATTCTCCCACAAAGTTTGTCGGGCTTTGAGGCACTGCAGGACCCTTCTCTCTGGTGATGCAATGGAGGGCTAACAAGCCTATGTGAAGCCCTCTCACCCACCCACTGAGTGCCAGACAGGCTGTCCAGCATGAAGAAAGAATTGAGCCAGTCCCTGAGCTCAAGGGTGCCTGTCCTCCTGATAAAGACCAGAGCTAAAATTAATGCACCCTTTGCTGCTGGCCATTGATCTGGCTGGAACCTCAGAGCAATGTGCAGAGGAAGGCGGCCCAGGTGGGGTCCCCTCCAGGTGACTGGCAGAGTCTGAGGCTGTGAAGGGTGAAGTGCTGCCTGAAGCTCCATAAAGTGGCATCTGACAGCATTTCTACTGTGTGCCAGCCGACTCTCCATGTGGAAACACATGGTTTGCAGTGATGGGAATGACCTCAGCCTTTGCCAATGTGAAGACAGAGATTTCAGTGCCTTGACCAGGCCCCAGGTGGGGGATACCTCTGTTTGTGCACAGCTGCCTCTAGTGCCAGGGCTACACTGGCACCGTTGGGAACTGGCCAAACCTCCCAAATAGGATCCCTTGGGAGATCCGCGTGTGCCTAAAAGTTTTAAAATCAAGTGTTTAAATATATATATGTGTGTGTATGTATATAATCAATAATATTTTACATGTAAATGAGAAATAAAATATACATGTACTGGGGCATAAAGATCTACCATGCCCTACTGGAAAGTCTAAAGGGTTATGGGAGAAGATATGGGAGAGAGACAATTGGAGGAAGGGATACCCTGTGGGATCGTTATTTTGAGGTGGTGGGTCGGGGAAAAACGGGGAGAAAATTTGTAACTCAAAATCTTTTGTAAATGAATGATGTAAACTAGAAGTTAAGAAACCATTTGATTAAAAAAAAAAAAAGGCTGAGCGATAGAGAAGCACTTGTGAACTGTCTGCACAAAGATGAATGCTGTCTGAGTCCCGACAGGTGTGTGCACATTACTGGCCCAATTGGGCCCCATTCATCAGCCAAGCTCAGTGATCGGGAGGAGCACAAGGGCCAGAGCAAACGTGGGTCTGGCCGCTGGACAGGGCTCAGTGCAGCGCAGTGGCCGCGCTTAGGTTCCTCCCTAAATGCTGGGCGAAGGGTGGGTGGGTGCTGTGCCAGGATCATCCTCAGCAGCCCAGACCCCAAGCCTCGCCCGCAGCTCTGTTGGGCTGAAGGAGGGTCAGGGGCCTCCTGGGGAGGGCTGCTGAGCGGACTGGTCTCTTATGGACCAGGATATAGGAAATGAATTCTGCGTCCCAGGGTGGTTTGTGTGTGTGTGTGTGTGTGTGTGTGTGTGTGTGTATGGGGGTGTGTATGGGTGTGTTTGTGTGTGTGCTTGTGTATGTGGGACTGTGTATGTGTGTGTGGGAGTGTTTGTGTATGTGTGTGTGTGGGAGTGTTTGTGTATGTATGAGGTGTGTGTATGTGTCTGTGCTTGGGTGTATGTGTATGTGCATGTGCATATGTGTGGATCTGTGTGTGTATGAGTATTTGTGTGTATTTGTGTATATGGGTGTGTATGTGTGTGTGTGTGTGTGTGTGAGCCCAAAAAAGGAAGGCTGTTTTCTTGGCCTGAATGGGTGTTTGCATTTCAACCCAAAAAACTAACTTAAAGTTTTCAATGGAAAACAATTTCCTTGTCACATTTTTTCTGTGTTTATTTTACAGGCCAAAAGCGGCCTGTTGTTGTGCAGCTTTCTCTGTTCCAGATTTGAAGAGTGAGCCATAGCAACAGCAACAAAACCTGGGTGCACTGATGTTGTCATTTAAGGTTTGCAAAACTCTTCACCAATCGTTCATTTTGTCCTCACAACCATCATGCGAGGCCGGTGCAGTTACATCCCTACTTTAGAAGGGAGGAAACTGAGGGTGAGAGTGGGCAGATGGAATGCACAGATGCCTAGTGTCGAGGTCAGATGTGAACTCAGGTGTTTGTGAGACCTAGGGCTCTGCCCCCTGTGCCACCCAGCTCAGTGAGAAACCAAACCCTGGCTCTCAGCTTGAGCATCACTGATGTCTCCATGAGGCTGAACACGAATAGATGAAACAATCAGCACTGTCTGCTAGACATAGGGAGCATGACAGATTGCAAATGGAGACTGTGAGTCTATTGGAACATAGCTGCCTGAGGCCAATTGTGCCCTGGTAAGCCAGGTTTGGGAGAGGCCCATGTGTATATGTGCACACATGTGCGTATATGAATGTACACGTGTGTACATCATATATGTATACATGTGTATGTATGTACATACATGTAAATGCATACACACATGCATGCATATGCCTGCACCCTTCCCTGTACCCCACTTGATCTCATCCTCTGATCCAGGCCTGGTTTATGTGTATGGACAGTGCACATATGCACACAGTAAGTATAGTATATGCTTGTGTGTAAATGCATGTATGTGAAATACACAGTACATGTGTACACACATCTGTGCATAGAATTGTTTTTATATGGAGAAGTCTGCAGAATCTTACTTCACTTTTGCTCTTTCTGGCTCCCAACCCAGACACCTCCCCCACCCCCCTGCACAGTGCACACAGAGGCATACATACTCTGTGCAGGCATACACACATATACACACACTTGTGCACATGTGCACGCACACACATATATACACATGCACATGCAAACATTCACATGCACATACACACATATCCACACATATATACATACAAACATTCAAACACACATACACATACAAACACTCACACACTTACACATATACAGACATACAAACATTCATACACATACACATACAAACATTCACACGCATACATACACATAGAAACATTCACACACATACATACATGCAAACACTCACACATATACACACATACAAATATTCACACATATACACAAGGCAAAATACACGTACAAACGTTCACACACAATACACACATACACATACAAACATTCACATGCACATACACACATGGGCACATACATGTGCACACATGCACCCACAAATACCTACACTCGTGCGCACCTTATACCCACACATTCTCAGTTGTTCCACCAGGTACTACCTGGGCATTTTGCTAAAGGAACATCCCTGGGGGCCGGCTGCTCCCCCAGATTGCCCGATGCTGAAAGCCAAGCTGATCTTCACTGGATCCTGCAATCTTCCTCTTCTCTCCCAGAGTTGCCTTTCCCAAAGGGCTTCGTAAACTGGAATGCTGATAGCCAGCATTTCTGTCATGTGTCACAGCTTCAAAAGCCCTTAGAGACATTTTGCTCTCTGGGCTTCACCACAGGCCTGCGAGGCAGGCACTGGGGGTCATCCTAATGCCTTTTGTACTTGAGAAAACGAAGATGCCAAGAAAGGCCTAGTGACTTGGCCAGGACCACTCTAGACCCACCTGGTGTTGCCAATTTCATTTGATTTCACTTAAGTCATCTTTTACTCATTGGTAAAGAACCAGGCAATGGTTTCAGGCCATCTGAGGAAGGAATATCAAAATAGGAAAAAAAAGAGATAAATCATTGACATTCCAAATGTTCTTTTTCGAAATTTTGTAATGTTTATGCTTCTGAAGTTAGGAAAACATAAAGCTTTACTAAGATTTTGGAAAGACACACTATATAGTACATGAGTGCTAAAATGCACCATTTCTTTGCACACACATACCTGTACATGTGTTTTCTCGGGGCCTCATGGAGAGCCGTGCATTTTCTGTCTGTCTCTGTCTCTCATTAGCCCCATTTTGCCCCCCACCCCTGCTGCTTCTAAACTTCATCGTGCCCCCCCACCTCACCCACACTTTTCATCTTTCCCTCTTGAAACTGTAAGCTCCTTGAGGGCAGGGTTCCCACATTTGTGTCCACAGCATGTAGGAATGCCTGGTACACATTATGTGCTTAATACATGTTTGTTAATGAGTGGCCTGCTCTCTATTGTATCAGCATAGGCTCATGGCAGCAGGCTGTGAAATCCTAAGGAGGTTGGCAGATCGCACAAAACCATAAAGAAAAGGTGGGAGAAGTCAGCCAGGTTAGTGCAGGGTAATTGTCGGTCTGGGACCCCAGCGCAGGACATCCCCTTTTGCAGCAGAAGCCATGGGCCTAAAAGGAATTTCCGTGAGCCTTTGGAAGGGTGTGTTTTGGGGAAACAGGACGAATCTTTGCTGGAGTGTGCAGAGAGGTGGATGGAAGGAGGGTAGGAGCCGTGAGAAGCCTCTGTTCACCCCCACCCCATGGTCAAATGTGTGCCTGCCCCTCCTGCCCACAGTCATGTGTGTGCCTGCCCATCCCACCAATGTTCATACATCTTTGTGCATGATGTCGATCCATGGCCACTTTGACTGTGGTCAGAAATGGGCCCAGAGGCAATGGCAGCTGCTTTGAGAGCTCTCCTGTCCCTGAGCCTGGGGAGCATACATGGCCTTGCTGCTGGCACATCAGCCTGTTGTCATTGGTGACTGAGCGTTGGCACACTGTGACCCTGAGGGATGGCTGGCTGAGTGTGGGGACTGTCTCCCTGCCTGTTTGAGAAGATATTGCCCAGTTCTGCTCTCCGAAGACTGAGGAGGTATCCCTGGCTGCCCGTATTCCAGGCTTCCTCAGGTCAGTCTTGCATGGTGTGTGCTACAGAGAAGGGAGGTGTTAGTGGAACCCAATCACGGGACTCATTTATAAAATGGGAGTGTAGACCTGCAGCCCTACGAGTTTCACACACCCATGTCTGATGAAAGTGCATTTCCTAAGTCAATGTGATCTTGGGCATTATCAGCAGTTTTCAGGATTTGCCAAGACTGAAATGAAAGACAAGCATGAGCTTCAGAAGGGGCAAAGACGAGTGACCTCAGCAGACAGTTAGGGTCACACCGACAGGGGCGGATGTGCCAGACACCAGTGGGAGCCAGCCTCGGAGGGACGCTCTCTGGGCACCCGCTGGTCTGGGCCTAGGCCGGCCCCATCGGCAGCTCCGATAAGTTCCTGCGCCTTCCTAGCTTTGTGCCTTTTGGTTCTAATAAGATCCATCACACTTGGATCAGCTTGGCCTGCCCATTAGTCACTGCAACAGTGTGTATTTCAAAAATTTTGTGCAGACAGCCAAAGATAAGGAGAAGCAGAAACCCCATGCCCCATTTCTGAAGATGAGTGAAGAAGCTTCCTGCTCAGTCCCTGGCCTCTCAGCAGCCCCTCCCCTGGGAAGTACAGGTGACTTTTGTGGCATCAAAATGGAGAAGGGAACACACAAGTGTTAAAGTACCTACTATGGGCCGGGCTCCCTGCTAAGCACCTCACAAATGGCATCTCATTGGACCCTGAGAACAGCCCTGGGAGCATCGGTCACATTCTTCACCTGAGGAAATTGTGGCAGCCATTACATGACATGCCCCAGATCCCACGGGCAGTGAGTGCTGGGGCCAAACACGCCCCAGATCCCCTGTCTTCAGGCCCAGGCCTCCTGCACCCTGGCACCTCCGGGCTGCCTCTGGTGCCTCCAGGCTCCCTCTGGTACCCCCTGAGAATTCAGTGGGTGGGTCATTGTGGCTGAGCAGTCCTGTGCCCTAGGGGGCCTTTCTTGGGACTGAGAAGCCAAGGTAGGGCACCCAACTTTAGTGTGAAAAATGGCCATATGCACCCTCCCAACACACACACACACAGTCACACACACGCAGACAACGATGCACTTGTTTACCTCTTGTCCATCTGTGTGCTATGTTCTGGACACAGGATGCAGTCCCCTTTCTGTGGAGTCTCTGAGACACCACAGGGGATGCAGCTTCAGGACACGCCTTATGGAGCTTTGACATTCCAAAGCAGCCACAGCAGTGGGGCAGCTTCCTTAATCAGAAGGCTTTGGGAAGCCTGGCACCCAAAGGACCTAAGAGGCCAGCTGGCATTGATGTCACTCCCGTGTTTACCAAGGCCCTCTGAGCAGCCCTATGAGGCAGGGTCCGCCATTTTGGAAAAAGGACGTCACTGAAGACACATAGCCTGCCTATGGCCCCTGGCTTCTATGTCTCTCTGGCTCCAGGCACAGTTCTCTCCCTGCTACCCCACCCTTCTCTATGTGTCAGCATGCAGAGTGTCAAGCTGGCAAGTGTACATTGTTCATTTTCACAGATTGATAGATTGGAGATAGAAACTTAGATTTTGTTGGGTACCAATATTTCCTTTTCAACATTATGGTCCTGGGGCCCAGGGAGGAGCAGCGATATGATTGGGTCCTGCAGGGAGGAAGTTCCAAAATCAGGATTTGAACTAAGAACCTCAGTTATGCAACCTAGGGTTTGGTTCTCCTGTAGCAGCCCACCACCACCCTGGCATCCTCAGTGAGAGGACTCCACAAAGGAAGGAAAGAGCTCCACTAGGCCCAAGTGTGGGATGTCAGGTCTACACACTGTAGACACTCAATCCCCTGCAGTCCCCTGTGCATCTGATGGCATTTACAACTAAGATACAACATTGTCATGAACTGGAAACTCTGGGATGGTGACTCTTCAGGCTCTGTAGCTGACAGGATATCAGTAGGTGATGTGAGTGAGGAGACCAGTAACAAGAACAAGGTGAGAGCAGGTCTTTTGGGAGCTTCAGTGAGGACATTGGAGAGAGAGAAGCTGCAGCATTCTGATTTACAGCCCCCAAAGAGGCCATGTAAGGCAGGTAGGCAGATCCAGACCCTGGACCACTCTGTAATGGTAGTTCCCTTTAGCGATCTGGGCCTCAGTGTGACCATCTGTCAAATAGAAGCAGCATCACTTGCAGCATCTTCCTCACAGTGAAGCTGAGAAGAAATACACTGGGACAAGGGAGAAGCCCTAGAAAGTGTGAGCTGTCTCTGTTAGAGGGTTACTGGTCACAGGCAAGCCAAAGGTTGGAAGAGTTTTGCTCAGGACCTACTGTGTATCCTGTGCTAGGATTTGGAATTGATAGCATGGAAGTGAATGCATCCCTTGTCTTCAAAGTGGCTACTTTTTTTTAGTATATATATATATATATATATATATATATATATATATATATATATAT
>NW_027186352.1:4085915-4113979 GCF_028583685.1 Petaurus breviceps papuanus
TATATATATATATATATATATATATATATATATATATATATATATATTTGAATATTTGATTTTAAAACTTTGAATTACAGATTCATTCCCTTCCTCCCTTGTCACCTACCCTTACTGGGAAGATAAGCAGTTCAGTATAGGATGTACATGTGTGGCTAATGCAAAACAATAACATAATAGATATATTGTAGAAGACTGACTATATTTCCCTTCTTCCTATCCCACCTCCCACTTGTTCTATTCTCTACTTTTATCCTGTCCCTTTTCAAAAGTGGGTGCTTCCAACATCCCTCCCCCCCAGCCTGCCCTCCCTTCCATCATCACCCCTCTCATCCCCTTCTCCCCCTACTCTCCTGTAGGGTGAGATACCCTATTTTGTGTGTATTTCATTCCCTCCTCAAGCCAAATTCAATGGGAATAAGGTTGACCCATTCCCTTTTGCCTTCCTATTCTTCCCCTCCATTGTAACCATCTTCCCTTGCCTCTTCTATATGAGATAGTTTACCTCATTCTGTCTCTCCCCATCTCCTCTCATTATATTCCTCTCTCACCTCTTAGTTTCACCTTTTAAGTATCATCCCTTCCTGTTAAATTGGTCCTGTGCCCTCTATCTATGTATACCTGTACACATAAATACACACATTCACATGTGTATGCATATGCCCATATACCCTCATATATATCTATATCTATATATATATTTTTTCTATTCCCTTCAACTACTGAGAAAAGTTTCATAAGTTACAATTATTGTTTTTCCATGTAGGAATGTTAATAGTTCACCTTTGATAAGTTCCTTATGATTTCTTTTCCCTGTTTACCTTCTCATGCTTCTCTTGCTTCTTGTATCTGAATGTCAAATTTTCTACACTCTGGTTTTTTCACCAAGAATGCTTGAAAGTCCTCTATTCCACTGAATGACCATATTTTACCCTGAAACATGATACTCAGTTTTGCTGGGTAGGTGACTCTTGGGTTTTAATCCCAGCTCCTTTGACCTCCGGAATGTCACATTCCAAGCCCTTCAATCCCTCACTGTAGAAGCTGCCAGATCCTGGGTTATCCTGATTGTGTTTCCACAATATTCGAATTGTTTCTTCCTGGCTGCTTGTAATATTCTCTCCTTAATCTGGGAATTCTGGAACCTGGCTATAATATTCCTAGGAGTTTTCTTTTTGGGATCTTTTTCAGGAGGTTATCGGTGGATTTTTCAACCTCTATTTTGCCCTCTGGTACTAAAACATCGGGGAAGTTTTCTTTTAGAGTGTTTTGCTTTAGTTGACTGCTGAATAAAATAGAGAGTTCACTATCCTATGTGATTAGAACCTTAGAGCCATTCATAGGAGCAGTCCTCTGGAAAGCTGCTCGTGCTTGTCTTTACAGCTATACAGGCACAAATGCATACTTATATGAATACATGTGTCTACATATATCAAGTTCTATGCCTGTATAGAGAATGCTTCCTGATATGCGTATATATGTCTGCATGCATTTCGAATACAGACACATATAAAGTTCAAGGAATTTTTTTTTTCCTTCAGTAGCATATTAATTCAATGACCAATCAACAAGTGGGCAGATTCATGGGTATACCATTGAGGTAGACTATTAGAATGCGTATTTTGGCCTGACAGCGGTTGGGCTGTGAGCTGTGTTCAGAACCAAAGAGTCAGAAGAGAAAAGGTACATTGAAGTTTACATATGCATATGCTTATACATACACATATACATATACATAAACACATAGACATATGCACATGTGAATGAAAGAATGATGGTGTCCTTATAAGAAATGGAAAAGTTTTGAAGAGGGGAGATATGAGAGGGGCATATGAAGAGTTGTTTTTTTTAGTTGGAGATGCCTGTGGGACACAAGGTTTTAAATTAACAGTTGATAATGTAAGACTATACCTCAAGGGAGAGATGCAAGCCAGATTTATAAGAATGGGAATCATGTACCTAAAGATGACCATCAATCGTTTGGGAACTCTTGAGACCACTGATAAAGAGTGTAGAGAGAGGAGGAAAGCCATTTGGAATGCAAAGAGCAGCAATGTGATATTGCTAGCTAGGTAAAATTCCATAAACCAATTTTCAGTAACATTAGAAAGTGTTCTGTACATGGGTCTTGAGTGAAGCTGATCATCAAAGACATAGCAGTAGGTACTGACTTTCCACCATGAATGGAAAGATAAACTGAAGGAGAAAAATGGCGTCAGATTGTGAACACAGATGATGACTGAGTAGAGTGGTCAGGTAGAGAGAGACTCTACGGCTCTCTGGGCCTGTGTAAGAGAGGCAATGGCATGCAATTTTGAGAGAGAAAACCTTCAGTCAGATCCTAGAACTGTGATTGAACATCTGTGGGGCTTGAGTTAGTTATCACTTCCCTCTCCCCACCATGTCGTTCATAACACGTCTTTGATTCTTTTGGATTTCTTAAACTTAAAGTGAATTTGTTGCCATATTTCTGACTGCCAGACTTTATACCCTCCTGTGGAATTCACAAAGTGTCCAAGTATAGTCTGTTATCTATGGAACATCTTCCTTTGGTCTTATAGAATGTCTATAATACTTTTTTCTCTTGCAGCCACTGCTGGCTCATGAGCTGGAGTCATTTCCATGGAAGTCCTTTTGCTTTTATCATTATCCCCATAAAGTGGGATAGCCCACTTCCCATGACGCATGCTGCTTAGCGCATCTGGGCAAAGACTGATAGCCCACTTCCCATGACGCATGCTGCTTAGCGCATCTGGGTAAAGACTGAAATCAGCTCCTCAGGCTTTTATTTTAGCAATCCTTTCGTGGGATAGCAACTTCATCATGTCATCTAATGCCATTTATACTCAGAGTGTCAATGCTGATGTTATTCTATTTCTTCAGTAGCATATTAATTCAATGACCAATCGACAATGATCTCACATTTAGAGAATGCACAATAAATCAGTCCTTGACAAATGCAATAACACAGATAACTTTGCCCAAGTATTGTTTGGTCATCAATAATCAGTGAGGCTGAAAAGAGGGAGATGTACACTCATGCGAAGAGCTTTCTGCTGACAGGGTGAATGTCTTATAGAGTACAAGTGGAAGGGTTGGGAATCTTTGTTTTGAGGAGACTTTTCTTTGGGCTTCTTTGTATTGGATTCCAATACAGGGACCCTTTAATGAAGGTTATGACTAGTCAGGGGATCTTAATCTACCCAACCATCTGACAGAATAGAGAATGGCTATTTCCAGGCTACAATGGGCAGATTCATGGGCATACCATTAAGTTAGACTGTTAGAACACATATTTTCTTTTTGGTTTTTTTTGGAGGGCAATTGAGTTTAAATGACTTGCCCAAAGTCACACGGCTAAAGTGTCTGAGGCCAGATTTGAACTCAGGTCCTCCTGACTCCAGGGCTGCTGCTCTATTCACTGAGCCACCTAGCCACCTCAAGAACACATATTTTGGAGTGACATTGGTTGGGCTGTGAACTGTGTTCAGAACCAAACAGTCAGAAGAGACTAGGCATATTGAAGTTTATATATACACATACACATATATACACATACATGCATGCATACAGTGCGTATATAAACACATAAACATATATGTATATCATGAAATCAAGTGCCTTTGAGCATAAATATGTATATGTATGTGAGTGTATATGTGTATATGTATACATATTACATATATGTATACATGTATATTATATGTATATGCATTCCTTCTGATGTTTCATGGTTGTGAATCATAGAACAAAAAATATCTGAAGAATAAAATGCCATTGTCATCCAGTGAACCACAGAGAGAGAACCACAATGTAAGGTGATGTATGTTACACATGACATGTAAAGGGGTGGTGCATCATGAATGATTGCAGTTAGGAAATGTTTGATTGGAAAAGGAAGCAGATTGGACATGGCATGAGATTATGTTATCACAGCCAGTCAGCCCTCATGCTATACTAGTTTCTGGAAAATGTTTAATAGAAAATGGAAAAAAAAATTAGCAGTTTTAGGTAGGTCTTCAATGGAGAAATAAAAATATAAAGGGGCAAGGGGAATAATACCACAAGTCCAGAGGAGAGTTAAGGATCACCTGTCTAGGTTTATTTCCATATGAAGAAAATCATGTCCCATTTGGAGGATGGATCATTTTTGGAAATTGGCATTTAGATACGTACCTATGCTGACTTTCTGATGATTAAAACACTCAATAGCTTGAAAATCCACATATGTTATGGAATTCTTTATTTTCTTCTGTAGAATGCCTGCTCATCGAAGGAAAGAGCTGCTTCCATTTTTTCGTTGTGTTTCAAGTGTCTGGCTTATGTCGAGGAAGGACTGGTGCTTGAGCCACCTCCTCCCCCTTCTATGAGGACTTACCTGGTTCCCAGGGTGGCTCCTCCTTCCCACCCCATTACTTGGGGTTTACTTTTATACGTGTCAGATGTATTGATATATGGGCATATTGTTTTCCATAATTGAATATAAGAAATGTTTGTTGCAGGAGCTGTGTCCAGAACGCAGAGCCTAGCACTAGACCTGGGATAGTCTAGCCACTCGCTAAAGGCTCATTGAATGAATGAAGGTGGAATGATGCCTTGCATATACTCAGTGCTTAAGGATTGCTTCTCAAATTGAACAAAATTTCCAGCCTGAAAGATTTTCAAGAATACAATACACCACTACCGCCACCAACAAAAACAAAACAATACAAAAAATCAACAGGACTTCTCAGGTTGGGCCTTTAGGATTTGGTCAACGTCCCTATTTTGTTTTCAAAAAGAGTGCTCAGCTTAGCTGGCAAGCTATTTTTTTTTTATCAAAGCCTGGGCTCTCCTTAATTAATACCATACAGAGAAAATAGGACCATATTCATAATCACTTGATATATTTAATGCATTTGTTTGTTTCCTCAGGGATCTGAAAATATTAGCATGTAAAAGAAACATTCAAGAGGAGTGTTTTATATACTTCAAAATAGATTGGGATGTTAATATTTTGCAATTAAGAAGCAAAGCTCTTGGATGTTGAATTGATATTTTATTTTTGTTTTGTTTTGTTTTGCAAACATATTTTCTTAGTCTTACATGGGACTTAATGAATGCAGTTTTGAAGTTTGCTGATAATACATCTTAATAGATTGAATCTAGGGTCCTTCCTTTTTTTCCCTATTAATTCTTTTGGTGATCTATCCTTTCTTTTCAAAACTTCTGAGGAAATTTCCTATATGCTTTCCTGAAATAGTGGTCTGATTATTATCATCTTCATACTCTACTTGAAAGCTTGATAGATCAGATTTTCCCCTCCATGATGTGTTCTCTAGGTCAAAAAAATTTTTTTTTTGTTTACAAATCTCGGTTTTTCATATTGTGTAGCTTCCTGGACTATATTTCAAGCTTCCATTTTTGTGATCTGCTACCATTTTCCTCTAGGTATAAACATTCTGTGCTTTTTTGTTTTTGTTTTCCATTCCATTGATGTTTCTCATTTAGATTCCCAAAATTCTAAATTTTTATGTTTCTGAAAGATAATTAGCTATATCCAACCATTCTTTATTCTTCTTATACAATTTTCATCACCTCTTTTTGTCCATATAAGGCCTTTGGTGCATCCATGAGCTATTTATTATGTCTGGAGAAATAGTTTCATGTCTAATGTTACTGCTGAGATTGATTCATGCATTTCCTTTCTCATTACATCACCTCTGCTTCTTTTAATCTATTACATTTTATTAAATTATGGTATTTTATAATGATATTATTCACTGTATCTGAACTATTTGACTTGCTCAACTTTTCGGTTATTCTAGTTTATTTTCAGAATTTCTGTCATTTATATTTTCTTTAAGATGTTTCTTTCAATGTGTTTGGTGTTATCAAGAAAGTATGATCTACTGGGAATTCTAAAATCATCTTCCCAGAAATCTAGAAATTTTTAAAAGTTATTTCCATTGCAATTCACCAAGGACTTATAATGTTCCCCATCTAAAGTTGACTCACCATTTTTATTTTTTCCCAATTTTATCTTTCTTTTTTATGCTACATAAGCCTTCCGTTACAGATAGATTATTCATTTTATCCTGAATGTGAGGGAATATTTATGCTCACCTCCAAATTCCTGGTAATGGTCCTCCCCCTTCCTGGAATGGTGTCTCCATTGATCCACATCCTATCCATCCTTTCAAGTCCCTGGTAATGTCTGCTAGATTGCCTTCCTGTACTCTCTAGGCTCATGAATGATCATTGCTCTCCCTTCTTTCTTTTAAACCCCATCATTTGAATAGATGGCTCAAAGTGCTTATTAGTGCCTCTTTTATCCTCACAGCATGTTGTTATTTCATGTATTGGGTGTGTGCCTTGTCTTCTTGTGTAAACAAGAAGAGCCACAAGTGCAAAGATTGTGGCAGCTGAACGCCACAATGACTACCATAGTGTCATGTAGACAGTAGATACCATGCTCTCCCAACCACCCCTGAAATCATGGTTCTGATCATTCTTTTGGAATGACAGTGTGGAGTCAGTACAGATTGTGCTATTCCCAGGTCATGTGAAAATCAATTATTTCACAGACCCTACAACCCAAAAATGCAGTTCATTTTCAATAACTTCATAAAAACCTGGGCATGTGTTCAGTGTGGAGACTTTGGTTTGTTAGTGACTTGCGAAGACCAGAACAGGAGAGTGGGAAGAGCCCCCAATGTAGGGTGTTGTCTAGCCTGAACAGAAGAATCCTCACCACAACATTGCTCAATGGTGGTAGTCCAGAGACTTTGCTTTTAGACCAGGCCTTCATGAAGGGGGAACCTACCACCTCTCCAGGCAAAAAAAAATTACATTGGAGGAAATCTCTAATAGTCACAAATACTTTGGGGGGGTTTAGGCTAAATTTGCCTCTTTGCAATTTCTGTCCTTGTTCCTTGTTTTAAAACTTGTGGCCAAACAGAGGACAACTTGTCTTGGGAATGATTAAATCTTCCTTAAACTTGCATAGGGAATCTTAAGCCTGTTGTCTGAGGAACAGAGAGCTGGATTCACTTACCCAAAGCAATAGTAACAACAGGAGGCAGAATTTGAACCCAGGCCTTTCTGACTCTAAATTAAGTTTTTGTTCCACTGAGCCAAATTATACATCATTAATATTATAAGCTCAGTAACCCTGAAAGCAATAACCTTTTTCACATTGGCTCATGAGAAAATTATAAAACCATGTTTGATTTAGAAAGGACATCAGGTGCATCTACTCTGATCCCCATAGGTGAACAGCAAACCCAATAAGAAAATGTCCAACAGATAGGCAACTACCATTTATGGGAAATGCCCATTGAGGGAGTACCCCCTGCCCTCCCACCCCCAAGCAATCCATGATGTCTTATCAATAACTATATCTGTTAGGAATTCTTCCTCTGACCCCAACTTCCCAAGCAAACTTTGCATTTTTAGAACTATGTCCCTGTAATTTTAATAGAATATAAGATTTCCCCTTCCAGTAATAGGCCACATGTGGAAACCATTAAGGAAAGCTTACTTGGGGGAGGCTTGCTTGTAGGAAGGCTTTTACACCTTTTGTTAATTAGGTTCTGAGTCTCATGGGATGTGATACCCTTTAGCTCTAAAAGGGGTATATATACTCTGAGCTTAGCCTTGTGCTTTGAGATCCACTCATTGGAAGAGTGTTCTTATAATTTGACCAGCTTAGTCTCTCCATAGCTGTTAATGGGGCCGCATCCCACCCACCCCAGCCCCCCACTCCCAGCTTTGAAAAACAGAAGTGCTGGTGCTTCTCTCTCTGGTAACTATGTGTGTATTGCCTTGGTCAGACAATTGGATCTCTCTGTTTTTCTGTGCTGATTTCTGAGCCAGTTAGAAATCCTGCCTGTTAGTCTTTATGTCTCTGCTTGTATTTTCTCTGAACTTCGGGGTGCTGATTTTCCCCATGAACTAATGAATGTGATTTAAAAAAAAAAATTGTTAACCCCTTAAACAGCTATCTTTCCTAGTAAAGTAGACCTAAGAAACTGTGTTATCAGCCAATCCTGGGTATGCCAGTGTGGTTGCTGCTACAGCCCCCCTCCCCAGAGTAAAAAGCAAGAAAAGAGAGCATCATTATTAAACACTTAGTTTGTTTCTACTCTCCACTGCATCAATATTCCCCTTAAGTGTGCAGAGCATGGAATAAGCATAATTATTCACAAAATCATCCCCAAGTAAGTCATACTCAGAGTACAAATAGGAGCCTTTCAATAATCCAATTCATTAGGCACTGATGAACTTAGATCTTCAAGTGCTGAAAAGGGTGAGGAATGTGATGGTGGAGTAAGTCGATAATCTTTGATGGTTGATCAAGAGAAACAGAATTAATCAATGGAAAGTACTGTGGTCTTCCCAAATAGGAAGAGGATAAAGCCTGCAAATTCTAGAGTCTAATTTCTAGTAGAAATCCAAGGATGCATTATTAAATCATCATTAAATTAAATTGTATCAAAGTTCTTTGGGGGCTGCTACATGGTGCAGTGGATAGAACACGGGCTTGGAATCAGGAAGACCTGAGTTCAAGTTCAGCCTCAGACATGTACTAACTGTGTGATCCCAGACAAGTCAGCTAACTCCTGTTTCTCTCCAAGAGAAATCATCTTGATGGCTCAGTGTAGGGTGCTCAGGGAGAACCAGCCCCTCTACTTTGAGGGCTGTTGATCCACCTTTGGTATCTACCTTTCACCCAACTCTTAGCTGTGGCTCCAAGAAGCTATAGCACAGGCAGCTACACACCCTGGTAAAAAGCCATTTTGGCAGAGAGGCTAAAGCAGATTGATGACAACTGACAGGCCTCAAACCAGTTGGTGAGTTAGGGGGCTATCTACCCGATGCACATGAAGTCCTGCCCTGGTAGAGGGGGAGGATGAGAACAATGTGTTCAATCACCAGTCAAAGGGTGGAAGCAGGCATTGTGGGGCACTTAGAGGTCACTCAGAGCTTGGTCAGACCTCCAGGACTCTGAGGTCACCCACTGCATCATGCGACATCACCAGCTGTCCTGATTTTTTTGTTGTCACTGGACTTGATGACTTAGGAAGAGAGAATGGAGCTGACCACATTTTTCAGCTCTGCCTCACTTAAATCCAAGTCATGTGCAAGCTAAGGCATTATCCTGTGTGGCCACTGGCCTTCTTCCAAAATGAAGGGTAAGAAACAACAACCATATGACTCGGTATAGTGCGGGGCTTCTGAGTTCAAATCTGCCCTCAGACACTCAGCTGTGTGACACTGAGTAAGTTACTTAAGTTCACCTTTGTCAACTGTAGAAGGAAATAACAAACCAGTCCAGTATCATGACCAAGAAAAGCTCTTATGAGGTCACAAAGAGCCAGACATGACTGAATGATGGAGAAACAACCACCAAGGTTGTCCTGATGGGTTTTTAATGGCTCTGACAGGAGAAAACAATAGACAGGCTTTCAGACAAAGCTAGAAAGTTTACAAACACAAGCCTGGTTGTGTCACAATTGGCAAACAAACAAAGACTAGCAAAGCTATGTACAGAGCTAGCAGCAGATTATCAGGGGTAATCCTTTTTGTTTTGTTACATAAACTCTTTTTTTAAATTTTATGTTTATTTTTAGTTTACCACATTAATTTCCACAAGATTTTGAGCTACAAATTTTCTTCTTGTCTTTCCCCTATGCACCATCGCAAAACAACAATCCCACTGAATACCCTTCCCCCAATTTGCTCTCTCCTATAATCTCCCCCATCTCCCCACCGAATTCCCAGTGGGGCAAGATGGATCTCCATACCCCAGTGCCTGTATATCTTAGTTCCCAGTTGAATGTAAAATAATAATAAATAATAATATTTTTAAACATTTGATTTTAAAACTATGAATTCCAGATTCTTTCCCTTCTTCCCTCCTCACCCACCCTTACTTTAAGGGAAGATAAGTGATTCAATATAGGTTGTACACGTGTAGTTTTGCAAAACATTTCCACAATGGATATGTTGGGAAAGACTATTTCCCTCCATCCTATCCCACTATCCACTTGTTCTGTTTTCTACTTATACTCTGTACCTTTTCAAACATATGTCCTTCTAACTAACCCCTGCATCTTCCCTCTCTTCCATTATCCCCATCTTATTCCCTTCCCCCCTACTTTCCTATAGGATAAGATACCCAGTTGAGTGTGTATGTTATTCCCTCCTTATGTCAAATTCAGTGAGAGTAGGGTTAATCCATTCCTTTTTGCCTTCCTGTTCTTCCCCTCCATTGTAGCAGTTTCCCCCTTCTTTTTATATGAGATAATTTATCCTATTCTGTCTCTCCCTATTTCCTCTCTTTATATTCCTCTCTCATTTCTTAATTTAATTTTTAAAATATCATCCTTTCCTATTCCATTGATCCTGTGACCTCTGTCTATGCATACCTGTACACATATATACACACACTCATATATGTATTCATACACACATATACCCTCCTATATAGACATATATTCATTTATATGCATGTATTTATATTCCCTTCAACTATCGTCATAATGAGAAAAGTTTCATAAGTTACAATTATTGTTTTTCCATGTAGGAATGTTAATAGTTCAACTTTGATAAGTTACTTATGATTTCTTTTCCCTGTTTACCTTCTCATGCTTCTCTTGCTTCTTGCATTGCAAAGTCCAATTTTCCGTTGAGCTCTGTTTTTTTCATCAAGAATGATTGAAAATCTTCTATTCTGCTGAATGACCATATTTTCTCCTGAAGCATTATACTCAGTTTTGTGGGTAGGTGATTCTTAGTTTTAATTCTAGCTCCTTTGTCCTCCAGAATATTATATTCCAAGCCCTTGAATCCCTTAATGTAGAAGCTGGTAGGTCCTGTGTTATCCTGATTCTGTTTCCACAATACTCAAATTGTTTCTTCCTGACTGCTTGCAGTATTTTCTCCTTGACCTGGGAACTCTTGAATTTGGCTATGATATTCCTAGGAGTTTTCTTTTGGGGATCTTTTTCAAGAGGTGAGAGGTCAATTCTTTTGATTTCTATTTTTCCTTCTGGTTCTAGAATATCAGGGAAATTCTGCATGAAAATTTCTTGAAAGATGGTGTCTAGGCTCTTTTTTCTTATCCTGGCTTTCAGGTAGTGCATTAATTTTTAAATTATCTCTCCTGGATCTATTTTCCAGGTCAGTGGTTTTCCCAATGAGATATTTCACATTGCCTTTTATTTTTTCCTTTATTTGGATCTGTTTTATACTATCTTGATTTATCATAAAGTCTTTAGCTTCCATTTGCTCCAATCTAATTCTGAAGGAATTATTCTCTTCAGTGAGCTTTTGAGGTTCTTTTCCCATATGGCAAATTAGGCTTTTTCAGGCATTCTTCTCCCCATTGGATTTTTGCGTCTCTTTTGCAATGTGAGTTAGTCTATTTTTTAAGGTGGTAATTTCTTCAGTCAGGTTGTTGACTCACTTTTCCTGATTTTCTTGTATCATTCTCATTTCTCTTCCCAATTTTTCCACCACTTCTATTACTTGGTTTTCAAAATTCTTCTTGAGCTACTCCATGTCCTGTAACCAGTTTATATGTTTCTTGGGAGCTTTTGATGCAGGAATTCTGACTTCGTTGTCTCCTGCCCATTCTATGCTTTGATTGTTTTTGTCCCCCAAAAAAGGAATCTATGGTAGGATTGCATTTCCTCTCCTTACTTATGTTTCCAGTCACTTACTCAACTTTTAAACTCTTTGACATAGTAGAACTCTGCTTTCAAAATGGAGTGAACTTTGTCCCAAATTGCTGGGGTTTTCACAACTGCCAAAGCAAATAGTAAGGCACCCTCTCTATAGCCACCACAAGTTCTGGCACCTGGCCACTCCTCCCAGGCCCTCTGGATGGTTTCTTGGTCCCCCTACAACCTGCAGTCCAGCATCTCCTAAGGCAGTCACAGGTCTGTGTTACCGTGCCTCCACAGTTTCTTGCCTGGGGGGCAGGGGCCCGACCATGCTCTTCCATCTGCCCCTGTTTCAAGAGGGTTCCACAATGACCTTTTATTCATCTTTGGCATATATGGGTTGAGAAGTCTGGAAATCGCCATAACTGCTGATCCTTCACTCTCCTAAAGTCTGCTCTAGCCACTGCTGATTGGGGCTGCTCTGGGGCCAAAACTGCTCATACAAGTGTGGGCTCTGCTCCCAGGGAGTTGCAATAGACTCTTCCTGCCAGCCTGCTGAGCTGCCTTCATCAGGAGATTTGTTTCTCTGTCACTTTGTGGATTCTGTAGCTCTAAAATTTGTTTAGAGTCATTTTTACATCTATGGGAGGAGGTGGAAGCAGAACCATGGGGAAGTTTTGTTTCTACTCTGCCATCTTGGCTCCACCCTATCTTTTATCTTGGACTCTTAAGGAAGCCAGAAGGCAGAACTGAGAAAGAGGAGGATTCCATGCATGGTGAACAGCCAAAAGAAAATGCTCAGCATTGGAAACTGAGATGCTCTGGATCACAGAGTCCATGGGGGCATTGGTGATATGTAAGAAGGTGGTTGATTTGGGAAGGAAAGAAGTTCTGCAGAGCTTGGGACTTCAAATCGAGGATTTTTTCTTTAATACTGTGTGTGATATGGAACCATTGGAGTTCATTGAGTGTTGGGGTATGGACAGAGAGCATGTTTGAAATGAGAAGACCTGCCCTTATAATTATCATTTTGGCAATGGGGTGAATAATGGACTGGAATAAATAGGACTGTGAATCACCAAGTTATGATGGTCTGTGCTTAGGTCGTATCTGTGTCAGCAGAGAGAAGGGAAAGTGAACAAGAAATGATTTGAAGGTATAATCAACAGACTGGTAAGAAATTGGATGTGTGTGAGAAGGCGAGGAGTCGAGGTTGGCACTTATGTTGTGAGTCATGGCAACTAGAAGGTGGCTTGTATACTCTACAGTAATAGCGAAGTTAGGAAGAGAGTGGAATTGCGTGTGTGTGTGTGTGTGTGTGTGTGTGTGTGTGTATTCCAAGGGGCACCATGGATCCCCAGTTTTAAATGCCCAGTAAGCAGCTTCAAATGCAATACTTAGAGGTTAGCCGAAAGGCTGGGGTTGGATCAATACTTGACTTCAGAGGAATCAGGATTTCAGTCTGCAGAGCGAGTACCCACATGGATAGCTCATGAAATGAGAGCAAGAATTAGTCAAATGAACATTGAGAAGAGAAAATGGCCTGACAAGGAGCCAGTATGGCTTGATTGCATGCATATTATGGGGGATGAAGCTCATTTCCTGTCTTGACAAGTGTGCTAGATGAGTCTATCAAGGGAATGCTCTAGGTATAAGTTATACAGATTTCAGAAAAGCACAAAAAAAATTCTCATACTATTCTTTTCCGGAGAAATGGAGGCCTGTTGCATGGACAAGCATACAGTTAAGTGGAATGCAATTGAAAAGCATTTTACTGTATGCCACACACTAAATACTAGGATTACACGTTCGAAGGTGGGGAGTGGGGAATAGACCCTGCTCTCAAAGAATTCGGATTCTCATTAAGGGAGACATCACATAGGAGAGAGTTCAGGTGCAGGGTTATAAAAGGCCTAGATGTCTATAGGGCACAGCAACTGGCAGATTTGGAACTGTTTGACTTGATGGTGTGATTTTAGATTGTAAGTAGGACTCTTTTGGAGCCTCTCAGGGGCTAGGCCTGTGCTATTTTCAGTCTAATGTTTTAAATAAAGGTGTCAGTGACATGCTCATGAGATCTAATACTGTGGTACATCCATTCATCCAGGAGATGAAATACAAGATAAGCCAGCAAAGGACCACTTAGGCAGGAGGACAGCCACAAGATCACAGGCAGAATAAAGGACGGGCAGGAAAGAATATCCAGGAGCAGGAAAAAGTCAAACATAACCGGAGAATGCAAAATGTTGCAGAGTTTGTAAAGGATGAGGGCTGAGGAAAAAATGACTGTCACCGGTGAAGATTCGGCTGCCTCTTTATCCGCCAGCCTCCCAAACACTCCTTCCTTCAGCACAGTCAGTCCCTGTCTCGTGGTCTTTCTCCCCTTTCCAATTCCTGCTCTCATGCTAGGGCCATTAGCAGATATTCTGACCCTCATGTAAACATGCTCAACTCCCAGGGCTCAGTTACTCATTTCCCATGACCTCATCCCCTTCCCATTCTCAGCTACCCAGTGGAGATGCTTAAGTTCATGGCCTTGCATCTCCACAGATGCTTCACTCCCGTGAATTCTGAACTCGATCAGATCATATTCTGTTGCTATTCCAAATCTCCCTCTCCCCTAATCCTGTTCTTGGTCCTCAACGTGACCCCGATTCCCTCCACTTCTCACTGCTCTCCTAGGCCCCCACCTTCACTCTAACTACACTTCTCCTCCCTCCACATTCTTGACCCAAATCATTTCAAATTAACACTAGTCTCTTCCCTTGAGTTCCTTGGCCCTTTATCCTGTTGAAGGTCTTGTTCTGCCAAGCCTTAACCTTGGATTGTGTCCACCATCCATGGACCCTGCTTCTTGTCACATGTTACTGAAATGAATTGGAGCAGTTGAGAAAGTCCGACTGAGTGTGTCCAGTACAAATCTTTACATTATATAATCTCAACGAGGTGCTCACCCCAGCACATGGATCCTTTGACGCATCTCTAATCCATTCGTCATGGAATTCTCCCTCCTCAGCCCCTCCAGGACTCTTAGCTGGCCTCCAGAACAGAGCTGACAGCCTTGCTGCATATTTCACAGCAGAAACAGAGGCCATTCACCAGAAATCTCTCTGCTCTCTCCCCCTTCATCCTGTATCATTCAGACACTTCCTCCCATTGGCTGTTCTACCCTTGTCTCAGACAAAGAGATTGCCCTTCCCTCTGACAAGGATAAGAAAACCCCTCTACACATCCAAGTGATTCCTTTGGGTCCCCAGCACATATCTCCCTTCTCATCTGACTCTCTGACTTGTCTTTTTATATCCCTGTTTATTGGAAACATTTTATTTTCCTTTTGGAAGGCAATTGAGGTTAAGTAACTGGCCCAAGTTTACACAGTTAGTTTTGTGTGTGTGTGTGTATGTATGTATGTGTGTGTATGTGTGTGTGTGTGTGTGTTAACAGTCTGAGGCAGGAACCAAATTCGGATCCTCCTGACTCCAGGGCCAGCACTTCTACACTGCTCCGCCTAGTCTCCCACTTTTAATTTATTTTATTTTTTTTTTCTTTTTGGAGGGTAATTGGGATTAAGTGATTTGCCCAAGGTCACATGGCTAGTTGTGTGTGTGTGTGTGTGTGTGTGTGTGTTAAATGTCTGAGTCCAGATTTGAACGTGGGTCCTCCTGACTCCAGGGTCAGTGCTCTATTCAGTGGGCCACCTAGCCACCCACTATTGGAGACTTTCAAGCTGCTTGCAAACATACCAGCATCTTCATTACACTCAAAAACCCTTTTATTTGATCCATCTATTCCTGCTAGCTGTCTGGTATCTCTCCTCTCCTCCCTTTTGTGACTAAATTTCTTTTTTTTTTTTAAGCAAGCAGGGTTAAGTAACTTGCTCAAGGTTACACGGCCAGTTATTTCTGGGTGTGCTGCTGAGTGTCTGAGCCCGGGATTCGATCTCCATTCATCCCAACACTGGAGCCGGTGCTGTTACTCAGGCTAAATTTCTTGAGAAGGCCGTCTATGAGGGATGATATCTACTCCTTTTCCCATACTCTTTTCTAAACTGGGCAGTCTGGCTTCCAACCTCATAATTCAAATGACAGTTACTATGTACCGGGAACTGTGCTCAGCAATGGGAATGATAAATGCCCAAATGGGAAAGGGAGAAGGGTGGAAATCAGGAGGTAGGGGGCATGGCAGAGAAAGTGTCTGAGGACAGTCACGAGTATAGCCTGGAAAGGAATGGAGACATGGTCACCATGGGTTCTGGATAAACTGGGCCATCAGATGGAGAGGCCCCAGGGGCCCAGGACATTTCCGGGTCATCCAGGGCTGGAGGGATCTTCTGGAAGGAAAAGTTCGAGAAAGGCTCAAGGACTGTCTTTCACCCTTCTTTGTGTCCCAAGAGCTTAGCACAGTGCCCAGCACAGAGCTGATGTTGGACAAATGCTTATTTATTGATTGACTGACTGACTGTCAATTGGAGGAGAGCAGCCTACTAGGGGCCCTGCCTCACATACAAGCCCCGTGCTCTGGAGCTGCTCGATAATGCAGGACTGTAAATGATTAAGCAGGAGCCATTCCCCATTTTCCCTCAGGATTCCTTTAATTGTGTGTGTACTGAGGGGCTAGTTTGCTTCTCGTAAACTGAGATGACTGTTACCCCTTTTCCTTTCCTCAAGTGCTCACCACTCTTGAAGTTTGTCTTTCTATCTAGTGAAGCTGTGCAGACCCCAGGTGGGCAGCACCACCTTCCTGGGGCTGACTCCAGCACGGCACATTTAATGAAGTCTTGTAGGTCCTACCAATCCAAACTGATATCTTCCCATATGGAATGATCTAGGAAAACCATGGAAGGCAAACCCTTAATATGACGAACTCTGGAGAAGAAGGGCAGTCCCCAGAGTTAGTCATCCAATTTCTGTTTTAAGCAATGTTCTTAGCATCCTGGTGAATCCCACCAGGGATTGAACTGTGGGCACAGCTTTGTCAGCTCTGCCTGGCTCTGTGGTGGTTGTTCTTAAAGAGAACAGAGTGTTCAGAGTGCCAAGGGAAATGGGAATGTTTTCCTAAAAGAGGTCGTCTAAAAGTTTTTTTTGGGGGGATGCCATCAAGTAGTGATTGGCAGGTGTCCAGGAGAGCAGTGAATGAAACAGTTTGTGGTCTTGCAGCCTTCGATAAATAGGGGAAGGATCTGATTCCCATAGCTCCAAATGCAGGATGAACAAAGGAGAGGGGGGATATACAAAGGGGAGGGGGATATGATTTTCTGGAGGACTGACAACTTTAGTTGGTGTTTCAGTGGCCCTACATGTATATCATGGGAGAATGGAGAATCAGAGCATGAGCTGTTATTTCACAACTCGGTTGCAAAATGGGCAGCTGAAGAAGTCTTCTGGCTAGAACAACAGAGCCCTTAGGCCTCTTTTTATGGAGAAAGAGTTTTATTTGAAAGAGTTAATGCAGGATGTCAACCTAGTGATTATTCCTGTCATATGCCCTGAGGAGCTCCCCAACACCTAGTATGTCGCATCTGGACTTGTTAGATTATGCAGAAACCTTCTTACTTTTCATTCATACAATATGCTTGATGCAAGAGAAGAGGATATCATCGCAAAACGTCTTGATTTTAAAGAGCCCACTTGGAAGCCCTGGAAGCACTCCCTTGTTAAACATTCAGTTGACTGCTGAACGTGCTGGGATTGTCTGGATGTGCACTCCTGAACCTCCAGACTTCTGACTGTTAATTCCATGTTGCTCTATGTTCTGGAGGATTTGGTCAAGGAAAGAACTGAAAATGGTTCCTTGCATAATGTGTAGCCATTTTTGGAAAGTATTGATGTAGGGACTTTTGTGGCCATTTTGGGGTTTATTTTTCCTAAGTTTTTTTGCAACTGTTTACTTTACTACGTCCTGTACTTTAACACAATTACGGGCATTGATCTTGAAGTCAACGAATTCTGCTTATTAGAAACCCAAGTGTAGTGAGTGATGCTGTCCCAGCTGTGAGAAAAGCAGATCTGAACTTAGTGGTGAAAACTGCTGGGGAGGGGGTTGCTGGAGTGGAGGGGTGAGGGTGGGCACAGGCAGGGATGGTGCTGCTTTTCTATGAAAAGTGACAAAAAGTGGGGCTTGTAAAAAGCACAAATCTTCATGCATGGGAAGCAGACCCCCTCTATGACTATTTCACAAAGGAAATGATGACAGTGAAGGACTCTGAGAAGATGGGACATATATTACATTATCATAGTATTAGCCTGTGTGTAGGTTTGCTTCTCAACGGGCCTTCTGAGGCTTAGTTTGGCAGATCTGGTAAGTGACAGAAAATAGCATTCAGAACCCTGGTAATGGGAAAATGAAATTCTGCTAGGCAGGACCTTGCCTTCCAAATGTTGTCAGTCAATGAACTTTTAGTAAAGGGTGGCTCTGTGGTCTATTATAACTATAGCCAAATAGCTGCATACCAGAAGGGCATATGAAAAAAACCACACTTGTGTTCAGGATGCTTGTTTTTGTGTCTTGCTTGTGACTTCCTAGGAAATGTCATAGTAAAAACTCTGTAGACACTGAGTTGCTGACATATTCTGTCCTACCCACTTTTAACCTTTCTATTTGGGCAGCAATGTGATGCGGTCCCTTCCTAAATCATGTTCTTGTCATGGTGAAGGGGCTTGTGTAGTTCAGTAAAACTCTGAATTATGCCATGTGGATTTTCCCAAGAGAGACGAGTCAGAGTGGAGAGTTCTGATAAAGGATGACCCACTGGAGGAAGAAATGACAAACTCCTCCAATATCTTTGCCCAGAAAACCCACATGATAAAAGAGATCAGAAGGAAATCCCCTTGGGTTGAAAGGTGTCCAAGAAGGAAATGGCTGTGCCAGAGCAAAAAGGAAAATCAACTGAGCATGGGTTTGGTGACAAAAGGAAAGTCCAATGACCTAAAATTCAATATTGAACAGAAGCTATGAACCACCATGAGGTGGATGTGGTTAAAAAAAAGAAAGATTAACCATCCGCATCTTGTCAGTGAGATTAAATGGACAGGAATGGGTGAAGTTAATCTAGGTGATCCTTAGATCTACTACTATAGACAAGAGAAAGAGTTATGGAGAAAGAAAGAATTTCTTAGAAAAAATGGAGTAGCCCCATAGTCAATAAAAGGGTGAGATAAATGGCACTGGGAGACAATCTCAAAAGAGACAGAACAATCTCTGTTCTGATTGAAAGCAAACCATTCAACATCACAATACTACAATTCTGTGCTCCAGTCACTGATGCCAAAGAGGTCAAAATTGCTCAGGTCTACAAAGACCTATAACATTTTCTAGAAATAACAGTAAAAAAAAGTCATGTTCTTCATAAGGGATTGGAATGCTAGCATAGTAAATCACAAGATTTTTGGAATAACTGGGAAGATTACCCTGGGAGTACCAAGTGAAGCAAGACAGAAACTAATGGAATTTTTTCCACATAACTCACTCTTCTTCAACAACCTAAAAGGCAGCTCCACACATGGACATCACCAGCTGGGCAACATTAAAATCAGATTGAATATATACTTTGCAGTCAAAGGTGGAGAAGCGCCATACAGTCAGTTAGTAGAATGCCTGGAGCTGGCTGTGACCCAGATCATGAACTTCTTATGGCAAAATTCAGGCCCCACAGGTATGGCCTACCTTTATGAATACGAAATGGAAGTGATGAACAAATTTAAGGGATTAGATCTTGTTTCTAGAGTGCCAGAAGGACATGAACAAAGATTCTCAATCCTGTACAGGAGGCAACAAAACAAACAAACAAACAAAAACACAATCCCAAAGTAAAAGAACAGGAGAGCAAAATGGCTGTGTGATGAGGCTTGACAAAAAGTTGAGGGAAAAAGGGAAAGGATAAAGGGAAAGATACCCAACTCAATGCAGATTTAAAGAGAATAGCAAGGAGATATGAAAGGATTTCTTAAATGAGCAATTCAAAGAAAGGGAAGAAAACAGAAGAATGGGAAAACAAGAGATTGCTCCAAGAAAACTAATTATCAAGGTTATATTCTGTGTAAAAATAGGCAGGATAAAGGACAAAAATGTTAAGTATTTAACAAAAGTAGAAGAGATACAGGAAAGAGCTATGCAAGAACATGACAAATGAGCAAGCTGGCATGGTTACTCATCTAGAGCCAGAGGTCTTAGAGAATGAAGGCAAGTGGCCCTTAGGAAACATTGCTAACTATAAGGGTGGCAGAGAAGACAGAATTTTAGCTGAGCTATTTAAAATCCAAAAAGCTGATGTGCTCACTGTGCTGGCAGGCTTGAAAAACTCAACAGTGGCCCCTGCGTCCCAACCCTAAAGAAGGACAATTCCAGAGAATTTTCAAATTACTGAACTACTTCAGTCATTTTACATGACAACAAAGTTATGCTTAAGATTCTGCAAGTGAGGTTTCCACAATCCGAGAATTATCAGAAGAGACGAGAGATTATCAGAGGCAGAGAAACCAGAGACCAGATTTTCATCATTTGCTGGATTATGAAGAGAGCAAGGAAGTTCCCCATAAATCACCTGCTTCTGCTTGGTTGACCACACCAAAGCCTTTGTGTGCATCAAAACAAAATATGACAAGTCCTCAAAGAGATGGGAGGACCTCATCTGATTTGTTTCCTGAGGAAGCTGTACGTGGGCCAAGACATTTAGAGCCAAACATGGAAAAACTGGTGGATTTAAGATTGGAAAAGGAGAGTAACAAGGCTATCTATTGTCACCTGATTTATATAATTTATATGCAGAGGATGTCATGTGAAATGCCAGGCTGGATGAATAAAAAGTTGGGAATAATAGTAATAAAATGTTGCTGGGAGAAATCACAAGGATCTCCGATATGCGGAGTGCACCACTCTGGTGGCAGAAAGTGAGGGAGAATTAAGAAGCCTCTTGATGAGTGTGACAGAGGAAAGCATAAAAGCTGGCTAGAGGCTTCACAGAAAACAAAACAAAACTAAGATCTTGGCATCTGGTCCCATCTTTTTCCTGGCACATGGAAGCAGTGTCAGATTTTATATTTTATATCTGTGGTCTCAGAGATCACTGCACACAGCTACTGCAGCCACATAATTAAAAGATGCTGAGTCCTCAGAAGGAAAACCATGGCAGCTGGGCTTCAGACTGAAAAGCAGACATGACCTTGCCAGCAAAAGTTCCTGTAGTCAAAGCAATGGTTTTTCCAGTAGCAATCTATGGCTGTTGAGAGTTGGACTATGAAGAAAGGCAACTGATGCAGAATCTCTTTTGAATTGTATGGCTGGAGAAGACTTTGGAGAGTCCCTTGGAATGCAAGGAGATCAATCTAGTCGATGGTCAAAGACATCGATTCAGACTATTTCTGGGAAGTCAGGTCCTGAAACTGAAGTTTGAATACTTTGGTCATCTAATGAGAGAACAGGATTCACTGGAAAGACTGAAGGCAAAAGGAGAAGGGAATGGCAGAGCATGACGTAGGAAGATAGGGTCATAGAAGCAATGACCATAAATTGGACAAATTTCAGAACATAGTGGAGGAGAGAAGGGCCTGTCCTACTGTGAGTCATGGAGTCCTGCAAAGTCAGACATGACTGACTGAACAACGATGACTAGGTGGTGCAGCAGATAAAAGTTCAGGGCCTGAAGTCTGGAACAGATCTTCCCGAGTTCAAATCTGACCTCAAACTCTTCCTAACTCTGTGACTCTGGTCAGGTCGCTTAACTGTGTCTGCTTCAGTTCCTCATCCGTAAAAATGAACTGGAGAAGAAAATGGCCAAATACTACTGGCCAAGAAATTATCAAATGGAGTCCTAAAGAGGTGGGCACACCTGAGGAAAAAGGAGAAGCCACTTTTGATTGATAATTTGTGTCCTTTTATTTGAAATAAGATATTGAACAAATGTGACCAATTCATGAAGGGTCATTTTGGCCATCCAGTCCTGTCTTAGGAATAATCTTAGAAATGCATCAGTGGCCATTTTAAGGATTGTACTTTTGTTTAAGAAACATCTGATATTTGACCTGACACTGTCTTTGTTTTTGTGGTGTCTGTAGCTGAGAGCAGTGATTTGTGAATGATCGGAAATTTGGCTTTTTGTGTATGAAAATAACTGGTGTGAAGCATGCTATTTGAGAAGAGGCCATATAGAAAGGGATGATTTCCAGTCAAAGGGGGTGTGGTGGGCTCATGAACCATGCTTTGGTCCTTTGTATCTTGTCTTAGAAGAGAGGATTTCATTTGTGCCTCTGAAGGTTTCAATTTACCTTAAACAAAAATAAAGTATTTTACAAGAAAATAATAAAGAAAATTCTCTGACCAATTCCTGTGTACTACTATTGTCAAGCTGCAAACGGGGCTGGGCAAAGATGCCAACAGCCCTGACATTCAGAACCATCATGGTTCCTCCCTTCTCCCTCATGCCGAGACTGTGCCAGTGCCATGTTACTTGTAGAGACTGATGAGCCTTGAGTATGTAGAGATGTCCATCGGTATAGGAGAGGGGTTGCGATAGGTACATTTTACCCAGCAAGCTGGCAAAGCTTACGTTGGAGATGGCATCTGAAAGCAGTGTGTTCCGTGTGCTGGTGGGGGGGGGGGTTCAGAGAGCTGATGGAGCTCAGTTTAACCCAACGATCACTTAGGACTCATCTTCCAAGTGTGTTCCAGGCTCACTGCTATGCCACCATTACAGCAAACTCTGACCTCAGGGAGCTCCTAAGAGAATTTTCATTCTATTGAATGAAAATGTCATTGTCAGGGTCCATTGTTTGGACAGCAAAGCCCTTCACAGATGAAAGCTGAAAGAAGCACTTTAGATTCACTGTATTTGAGAGATTTCCCAGAAAACAAAAGGAAAAGAAGCAGGAAAACAGCAACCAAAGAAGGCAGTTTGATGTTCAGAGGGCTGCTTTCTGCTGTGGGGGCCTGCATGCATGGTCACATCCTGGTTTTCCTTCCCCATGTCATTTGTCTGCCTGTCTCTGTTGGAGCTGTGCCCTGACCATCGTGGCCTCCATCGATGGGCCACACCCTTCATTTCCCTGCTTCTTGCCCTGGCCTCTCCTCTCAGAGACTTCCTACTCCTCTCCTTTCCACCGTCTCCCAGACTCCTTAGAAAGTAATAGTCATGGGAAGAGTGAGGCCAGGGTCCACTCTGGGTGTTCTGCATTTCTCTGCTCAGCTGCATATTTGTATCAGCAATGCCATATTCACAATGCCTATGGAGATTACAGATATGCTGATATAATTATCCATCACAAAATACATCATGCTTGGCATATGGGGGACTAAACTAGAAAATTTATTAAGATACCAAAAGACTGAGTACCAAAACCAGAAAGTGAAAGCCACCGGAGTAGTTATGACATTGGCACAGGTAGATAAAGTAGAAAGCACCCACATTCTCAAGCCTTTAAAACAGAACAGGCTACTTAAGGCAAAGGTCCTCCTCTCCCCACTCACAACAACCACCCAGTGCCCTGGAAGCGCGCTCCCAGCAGCTCCGACCCCTGGCAGTCCTCAGCAGGAGTCCTTAGCAGAAATTCTGGCTGACTCAAAAAGGGCTTTGTGCTGCCGCTGCCTCTACTGCTGCTGCCGCCGTCGCCGCCACTGCTAGCCACTGTAGGAACTCTAGCTTGGCTTCCGCTTCCTCTTGCTCCGCCGCTTCCTGCTATGTCAGCAAGTCCAATGGGGCATGGAAGATCTTTAAATCCCATAACCCTTACAATATTTGACCTTGACATTGTGATATTGGGGATCATGCCTCACCTGCTCAGGGGGCCCATTCCCCTTCCCAGCCACTCTTGAAGCTATGGCTAAAGGGATGAGAGGCCTGGCCATAGGCACAAACTTAAAAGCTTTGGGACTGTAACTGAAAGAAGGAAATATTTATTAAAACTTTTTAAAGAACCAGCTTTTCTGCTTGCAAATGGCATAAGGCAGTCATATGTCAACTGAGCCTGCGCCAGGCCCAAGGAATGTCATGAAAAGAGAGAGTTTTAATTCAATGGGAGCCTGGGGGACAGCTTTATGATGGCTCTCCTCCTTAACCATATGCTGTTTTCTGTGGCTGGGCTAAGTGTTTATCCTAAATTGGGATGCAGAGCTGGGGCCAGAATACAGATTTCCCTGCAGGTCCTGTGGTCTTCCTCACAGCTCTGCTTCTGATAGCTGTTGAATGATTGGGAGCAGGCCTCCATCTGCCTGACTACATTTCTTCAGGCCTCTGTCCCTTTGGGCCACAGCCATGGCAGTCTCTGAGATAGTCTCAGCAACCATTGTTGGCCGTGCCCACCCAGGGACTGTGCAGGGTGGACCTACATGTAGATACTGAAGCGGCCTCTGGAGACAGCATGGGGGCATGAGAAAGAAGAATGGACTCTGAGAGCCAGGCAGTCCTGGTTTTTAGCTCCCTGTTTGCCACTTAGAAAATGTCTGACCATGGACAAAACGCTTCTCTTCTCTGGGCCTTGGATTCCTCCCCTGTAGAAGCCACGCAGGGACACTATCTCAGACCCCAGCTCATCAGAAGCTGAGAACGGAGCTCTCAGCTGTGCAGAAAGGGGCTCATCACAGACTGAGGACCATGTGCTCCTTTCCCATAGGCCAGGGTGGTTCTTCACCTCTTGGGGATGAAACTAACGGCCCTCTCTGCAGAAGAATGTTTTTAGGTGAAGTATATAAGATTACACAGGGAACTAATTTTATTGAAATAAATGTGTTTTCCTGCCACCTAAGTTTATGGCCCCTTGCAATCTGTCCATGGATGCCTTGGGTGGAGGCAGGGGTGTTCATGGACCCCAAGTGAAGAAGCTGTGCTTTAGATGAACCTTTTTGTGACTTACTCTGGGGCAGTTCAGTAATGCAGGGGGGAGAGAGCTGGCCTGGAGTCATTTAACATGTTTGCCTTAGTTTCCTTAACTGTCAAACGAGGCTAATAATAACACCCACTTCCCAGGGTTGTTATTTGAATGATGTAATATTTGTAAAGTTCTTAGCACACAGTCTGGCATGTAGTAGGTAGTGCAGAAATGCTAGCGAGCTATGACCTTTGTTACACTGGGCTAATCCATGTGGGCGTATGGAAGGATGGATAGTCTACCCGTCCTTACAAAGCAGCCCTGGAGCTCCCTTCCCAGGAGCTGCGAGGGACGGCACTAGGAAGAAGCCTGGCCAAACCAGACCTTGCTCTGAGGGTGGCTCGGGGGAAAGGTTGTGGCCTATGTGCTCTCCATTTGAAGAATGACAAACGTCAACACATTCCAATATGAGCACACGTGTACATATCGACGCTGCAGCCAGAACTAGACGTGCGCATTGTGATCTCCAGAGAGACCGGGCGGCCTGTGTCCACGGCCGTCCTCACGGCAGGTGACTGAAGGACGAGCCATGTGGTTACGATGATTTTCTGGCATTCGCTGCCTTGGTACAGGTATGTTAAAAAGCAGAGGTGAGGGTGGTGGGTTTGAATGTCACAGAGCCGCTTAGATCTCTGCAGGCGCCCTCCCCCACTGAGATGGAAGCAGCTTTCTTCCTTTTTGGCCCTTTAAATTCTACCCTCAGCTGTTTGATTGTGTGTGTGTGTGTGTATGTGAGTGTGAGTGTGTGTGAGTGAGTGTGTGTGAATGTGTGTGAGTGTGCAAATATGTGTGAGTGTGTGTATGAATGTGTGTGTGCGTATATGTGTGAGTGTGTGTATGTGGGTGTGTGAGTGTGTGTGAATGTAAGTGTGCATATGTGTGTGAGTGTGTGTGTGAATCTGTGTGTGAGTGTGCATCTGTGTGTGTGAGTGTGAGTGTGTGTGTGTGTGTGTGATAATCTGCTATTAGGCATCCACTTGCTTTTTCCTATGTGCATAGTCAGGCTGAAGTCTTCGGAGTATCTATTAGCTGCATAAGCCAGACTTAGGTAATGAGTCCAGCATGTTTCACACCAGGGGCTGCCTGGAAGACTTCACCTTCCATTGTACTCTAACGTTGTCCCTTAAGCCAGTGAGGGTCTTGTGGGAACACCTCTGGTGAGCAGATATCTCCCTACTCCAGGGGTGTTGAACAAAGCTCTCAGCAGGGTGGCATCTTTCTAGGAATCAGGACTGATTTTTAAATTTAATACCTGTGGGAAAGTCTTTCAAGAGGTACATCTTCTGGACTTCAGTTTGGGCTCTGGATTTTACTGATTCTTTCCAGACCACACCCTCTGAATAGAGGACAACCCTTCCTTCTTTCCCTTTTTCTATCAAATGGCAGATGGGGGTGGGTGTAGAAAACCATTGCTGAAAGTTGGCCTTTGTATGGCCTCCTCATCTAGAGACTGAGGGACTGATTTTCAAGATGTTTTAAAGAGGCAAAATCACTAAATTAGTGTGTGTGTGTGTGTGTGTGTGTGTGTGTGTGTGTGTGTAGGGGGGGAGATTGAGAGAACATTCATAACGTTTTAGACCATGAGCTTATGATTGCTTGTATAGACACTTTGTGAGAATGTTATGAAGACATTTTGCTTCTGATTAAAGTTAGTTGAAGAAAAATAAACATGTCTACTGTGGCTGGAATGAAACTTCTAGAGTAGGTATTTCTAAATGCCTGCTGGTTGTTGAATGAGTGAATGGAAGAGAACATTTGCTGACATTAAGGTGTCTGCTGTGTGATAGACAAGCACACTGGGAGTGGTGGGGTAACAGAAAGAGCCTGGACTTGGTGCCAAGGTCTGCATCTGATACTCACTGCATGACCATGGACTTGCCTAAGACTGTCCATCCATAAAATGGGGACAATGAGGCCAACGTTTTCTCCATTGTGGGGTGATTGTGGGACTTGTCTGTGACCAAGTCTGTGAGGTGAGGCATTCCTTTATAGGAATGTACACTCAAAGAGGTTAGAAAGGGTTTTCCTCTGTCTTTGTAAGCCAGGTGCTCAGTGATTAATGCAGCACACAGACGCCTATAAGGCTGCCACCAGATATGATAGGACAGGAAGTAGAGGGCTCAGGAGTTCTGTTGACCTGTGTGTGGCAGATGAAAGGGAGGAAGCAAGAAACTTAGGGCTGCCTTCAAGGAAGTCCTGGGGCCCATGAGGTAGTCCTGGAAAGCAGAGAGTAATGTTGCTCAGCACAGGAGGCCTGGGACCCACTGAGATGTTAATGGGATTGAAGATCTTCCAGCCCGCTAATAGGCCTCACATGGAGCACATTGAGGGAAGTTTGCTTAGGGGAGGCTTGCTCACAGGAAGGCTTTCACACCTTTTGTAAATTCCTAGTAGGCACTGAGTCACCAGGTTGTGATGTCTTCTGGTTCTAAGAAGTGTATATATCCTCTGAGTTGGAGTTTTGCTTTGGGGCTCACTCATGAGAAGGGTCTGGTGATTCCCTGGCAGAGATTTGGAGTGGTCATATGTTCAGATCTCCTGGATTGATCAGATGTAAAGGCATTCTCAGCCTGGGATTGCATGTAAAGTGTATAGTTGATCCGAGCAGTCAGAGCCCTGTTGGTCTTTATTTCTCTGCTTGTATTTTCTCTAACATTCAGGGTGCTGACATTTTCCCCTGTCGAAATAGTGAATGTAGTTTAAAAAATATTGATCCCATAAACAACTATCTTTCTTATTAAAGCAGATCTAAGAACTTGGGCTAGCAGTCATCCTGGGTATGCCACTGTGTTTGTTGCTATACCCATGCATCCCTAGAGGCTATTAGAAAACACAATTAAGCCCACAACAGGCTCCCAGTGATATCTGGGCTGTCTAGGATCTAGGAACCAAGGGTGAGTCAGAATGAGCCCTCAGGCCAAACCAGGAAAACCATGGATTATCTGAGAAAGGAGACATCCTGAGAATAGCCAGGAGAGGAATGGTTAGGAAGCTACAGGAAGCAGAAATCATCTGAAGGTAGAAGATGGAGTAGGTCACGTCACTTGGTATTGAATAGGCAGATTTTCTAGTACAACACAGCTCTAGGCAGACACAGAGATAGAGAGAAAGGACCAAGGTCAAGAGTGAGAGCTTTTCAGGGATAAAACACCAGGAGAGTCATGAGGGGGGCAGGGAGGCAACTGCCGAGAAGGTAAGCAGCCTCGAAGCCCAACAAGGAAGGCCTTGGAATTGAATCAAGAAAAGTCAACCTAACTTCAGAAACCTGGGTACAAAGGCAAGATGATTCTCAGTTCCATGGCCAGGAAGTCTATAGCTAAAGAGACGGGAACCCACTTGGGTGAGAGGGCTCTGAAGCCCAAGGGAAATAATTGTCTGGGGTGGCAGGGAACTGAGGAGAAGGGTGGCCAGGGATATTTAGGGAGGGAGTTCATGCTCTTCCCTTGAGTTCCTATATTAGTTTGTGTGGGTTATTGAAAACAGTGGAAGAAGATGATCCGCTAACAACCCTCACAAAGAAATCTACCAACTAGAAAACTAAAATGAGTGTAACTTAAGG
>NW_027186352.1:4114379-4126214 GCF_028583685.1 Petaurus breviceps papuanus
GGAAGGGAGGGAGAGAGGAGGGGGGGAGGGAGAGAATGAGAGAGAGACTGAGGAAGAAAGAGCCTCCTTTAAGTCTCCTTTCATACAAATCTCTTTTAATTGGCATGCCATTAAATTAGGCCATGGCTTCTCTTCCTAGGTGACTTTTGCCCCATGTCCATTGGTAATTCTCTGAACCCTCAAGAGGTCCACCCAGAATATTGGAGTTTCCAGTTTTTACACTCTTGGAATATCAATGGGGCAGTCTGTAGAAAGTACCCACACTGATGAGATTTGATATGCATTGAAATATCACAATAACAACACCCTCAAAAAATAACATATGTCCTGATATTGTAGAGTAGATTTTGTTTTTAACAGCCAAGGCATGAGTCCTAGCCAGGAAGAGGTTCTCTGGGTCCTTCTGTAGGCCAGTATGGAAGTAGGAGGGACATTGCTGTTTTATTTTACTGTTGCCCAGAGTCAGATAGAGAGATTCAGAGTTAGAAGAAGTAGAAATCAAGCCCTTGGGGAAGCAAAAAAAGAGAATCACTTGGGATTCTGTGGCCCTGGCTATATCTGGTCTTATGGCCAACTGGTCAGACCCCATTAAACACAGGCTACTTGAGCTAACTGCTTAGTTTGAAATATATGAGAAAAGTGAACAATAAGAGATAAAGATCCTACTTGGTCCATCCAAGGTCTGAGCAAAATTGAGTGTACAAACCCTAAATGACCTCTCTGTATTCTGTGACAATACTCATCTGCCTATTTGCCCATGAAAGGAATTTCTTGTTGCAGTTTATATCAATAGATCAAGGCTGGGAAGACAGGGGAAATTATTTTCACATTTCATTCACATAACAAATGAGAGCCCATAGATGAGGAGCGCGTTCCCTGGAGGCACAATGTTTTGCATAGCAAACAGTAATACATTTGGCTTGTAAGCATTTGTCAAAAGCTGTTGGAACATATCACTGTTAAAAGCCTAAGTAGTCATCTTCAGCTTGGGTGTATAACTTGACAGAGCACCTGCCTGTCCTTGGCTAAATTCTCTGTCATTCCCAATTCATCAGCTAAGTGTCTTCCCTCTTTCCAGAGCAGGCTTATCCCTCACTCACGCTCCAGGGTAGTGTGGGCATAACCGGAGATTCCCGAGGTCTCTCACACTAGGCTCAGGCTCTCTGACTCATTCTCCCAACCTGAAAGAACATGGGGTGCCCAATCTGCTGGCAGTATTTTTGCAGTACAGGTTAGATTACTGTGCCCAGGGACATTTACAGTCAGAAGGCTCCAATACCTTCATCTCTGCTATATGGGTCAAAGTGGCCATGGAAACCCATAGACAGAATGGACAGAAACACAGAATGATCCTCACACTTCTGTGACCCCTTTCACTCATACATTGTTAGTGGTGTGGGCATGGAACGGTGGTTCTAGTATACTTTTCATCATATAATTACTTCAACTGACTAAAAACCTTTATTTTTGGTACTATTAATATTTAAGTTTGTCCAAAACACATCTAAGAGGAATCCAACAAAATCATTGTCAGTGGATGTAATAGATGATAACAAATACCATAATACACACGTGGTAATTAGCTAGGAAAGAGGATCATTAATTCTTCCTAGAGGAATAAAGGGGTTAATATAATGGCTGACATCACTTCCCCAAAGGTAACAGTGCTTCTCCAAGCCATTTGCTTGTTTCCCTTTGCAGTCCTGAAAATGAGCTTAAATAAGCAGGCCACGCACACAGAACAAGACAACTTATGTGTCAACAAGTTGTTAATAAAAAAGCTAATCAGCATCGGGTCAAGGTCATCTCCCTGTGGTGCTCCCCCACTAGCTTCCCTCCAAGCTCAAGGCAAGTGATTCATGGTTGGTTGGTTATTGTCATTCGTTCTGGAAGAGGACCAAAATGACATGGGAGTCAAGGCCAATGCGCACGACGGCGGTGGTTCAGACCAGCGCAAGCTCAGAAGCTCTAGCACAGGACAGACATAGCCCAGGGTCCGTGTGAGCATTTGGATGGAGATGTCTCTAAATTTGTGTGTCTCACATTTTAAGGGATTCATAACAACAGGTTGAACCCAGCTATTCCACCAGTGCTGAATTCCTCTGCCAGACTAACAGATGGCTCCCTGGTTTTCCCTCAAAAGGTACAGGAAAGCGAATGTTCAATGATCTGCTGAAGGTGTATCTAAATAATTCCACTGTTGTACCTGTCTGGTAAATTGGTCACAATAGAAAATGAGGTTTATCTTGTTAGGATCTTTTCTTGATCAGGGCAGGCTTGTTACTCATGAACATAGATTTTTTTTTTTTCCTGAGATGTGAATGAACTATCCCTTTAATATTAGATTACATTTACCCAGAATCAAACTCGTTGTCCTATAGTCTCCAGAATCCATTATCTTCACTTTTGATAGTCAGTATTTGCCCATCTTTCATCATGCAGTGGCTCTTCCATCTGCCCCCCCCCCACTCTGTCTTTCAGAGATCACTGTCCATAGCTTGGCAATCATGCCCATGCATTTTGGGTCTCAAAGATGGTGTCTTTATGGAGCAGGTCACTTAACCTCACCTTAGGTGGCTTGTAATTACTCACTCACTTCTTCAAAGGGAAGTGCCCAGACATTGATGAGGCCAGATGTTGCCTCCTTTGGGCAAAACAAATTTAAAAACACAGCAGAGTACATTTGGTCAGTTAGAATAGTGTTTTATATGTGCCTCCTCATGTTGAAGTAAATTATGAAAAGATCCTGTTAATCATAGTGAAGAAAAAATGGGGTTTGAATAAGCCCACATCATAAGTCACTTCAAGGCCTCCTGGCAGGGCAGTGTAGACTGTTTTCGTCCATTTCTTTCATAATGAGAAGCAGTCTGGGTCGACCCTAATGGGAGGCTGAGAGACCCTCCTGGTGTCCCAGCATGGATATTTATGTGGCAGAAGGAAATGAGAAAGATCCCCTCTGCTTTCTTTTGAGATGATGCTAATGTCTTTGCAAGAGCCTCCATCTGCCTGCTACCACTTTGGACATCAAGGGCATTGCTTTGTCAAATCCTTCTTAGTTCCAGTGCTCCTTCACAGACATTTCCTTTTTTTTTTTTTCATTTCGTGTTTCCTTTTGAAGAAATGAAAGCTAGGGACAAAAGAGGCTCACATCTAGCCTGGCTATTTACCCAGACGAGGTTGGCTGGGGAATGTGTGAGACATCCAAAGTACACATGCATGTGTGCGCACACACACACACACACACACACACACACACACACACACTTTATGAACCCACGGCTTTCTGACTCTGAGGTGTACTCTCTATGCTTTGGGGAAAACTCTATCTAATTAGAATCCCTAAGCTTAGTATTAGTGCCTAGGAACTTCAAGTAACAGGACCTTAGTATACCCAAATTTCCCATGTATCCATGTACAGACATGTTTGATGGCCAGGGCCAATGCACATACTGTTGGTGTCCATGAGTCTAATAGCATTGTCCTTTATCTTTCTCCAAGTCAGAGTTTTATCCCTTGATCCAAATCTTGTGATATAGTAATGGAAACAATGGCAGCTCAAATGGATATAGGAGGATCCCAGTAAGTAGTAATGATGTCCACATTCACTGCTGTGACACCAGCACTGCTAGTGTGTAGGCATGGATGGATGGATAGATGGATGGAAGGATGGATGAATGGATGGATTGATGGGTGGATGGATGGATGGATGATAGCAAAGCACTCATTAAACACTGTAAAAAGGCTGTACAAATGGAAAAAAAAAGCCCCTGCCCTCAAGGTGTCCAGAGTTTTGTGTTTAGGTCTAAGAAGTCACAATAATGCTGGTACTGGGACATAAAATGGCCCACATTATGTCCAAGTCACCACATCCAGTCACCAATTATAGCCAAGTAACTGAAAGAATTATAGGCTGATCTGTGATTGGTGATCTTTGAGCAAGCTTGCATACCTGAGGAAAAGTTGTAGGACTGGAGCAGGGTGAATGCCACAAGGAGGAAGGCAAATTGTGCCAATTCTACACTGGGGAGCTTAGCAAAGTTATGTTTTCAAATGTTCAAATGAATCCTTGATCCCATTACTAAAAGCCATCCTCTATAAGGACACAGATGACAAGTCCACAGGTGACTGCACAGACCGAATCTCTTGTCAGGGCCCTTCCAAAATTGTGCCACATCATTCAATGTTCTGGAGTCCTTCCTCTATTTCTGACATGAAGCAGATGGATGCCTGTGCAGCACATGGACTTCCCCTCAGTCATTCTGATCCATATCTGAGCAGTTCTCCTGCTTTATCAATTTTACATTCCATTGATCCCACCTTACATTCCATTCCTTATACCACTTCTCCAAAATGCCTTGTTTGTCATGAGCTGAGCTGGCTTGATCCCATCCTATACTTGTTTTCCTCTCTGAATTAGGGATCCCCAATTCCATTCTTGAGAAGCTACTGTTCCATGCTATTTGTCCAGAAAATTGGCATTTGGAAAGCTAGTACAAGCGTGAAATATCCATTACTGTCAAGTACCCCAACCAAAGCATATACATACAAAACCAAATACATACATAAAAACATAAAAACACAAAGAAACATGCAGTCACTCAGACAGGGAGGTAGATATGTATGGTGGCACAGATCTCAGTGGTAGTACATGCTTATACCAGGGAATTTTTTACCCTTTAAATATGGGCTTAGTTGAGCACAAGTGATGGATGTCTAATGTCCTAATCAGACCCAGATGCAGTGAGAAAATCCCCAGTTCATTTATCAGGAGTGGACTTGGGTGAGCGAGTTGGCTAATCAGGACCAGTAGTTGAGCTAGTCTGAATCAGTCATTGAGGCCCCCAGGAATGGATGTTGGTGCCATAGATATGGTAGTGAGTCAGAAGTCTTGTCAAATGAAGATCCAATGTTTTAGACATTTGACACAGGGTTATAAAAAGGACAATGGAAAAAGCAGACACTGTCTGCTACTGCTTATATATTTATGGTCATTTGGACCACTTAGTTTAAGTGGCCCCATATTAGAGTGCTATCATTTAGAACTACAACATCAGACAAAAAATCACAAGGATTACATCCTCATCCTTCATGAAAATGGTGAGTGCAATTACTGAGCTGCCCTCCCCACCACAGGACATCTCATTGGATATTAATGCTGAAATGATGGCCAAATGATGCCAACTCAATTTTCATCTAGACTAAGGTAGCTTGTAGAACTATTATATATGCCTTGGAGACACCTGCTTAGGGGCAGCTTTGCAGACAAGTGCTTTACTCTATACACCTGTCAACCAACTAAGCAGAGCCATGGTCAAGATGAGGTCTATTATAGTATGGCACACTTCAGCCTACCAGCCTCTCTCTTAGAGCTTCTTTTTTTCTTTTTTCTTTTTTTTAAGCAATCAGTTAAGTAACTTGCTCAAGTTTACATGGCCATCTATTTCTGGGTGTGGTGATAAGTATCTGAGCCTATATTTGATCCCCAGGTCATCCCAACACTGGGGCCAGAGCTCTTACTCTCTGAGCCACCTGGCCGCCCCTCTCTTAGATCTTCTTCATGGATTATTTTGATTGTTATAAAGTTTATTATTATAAAAAAGTGTACATACATGGTAAAGGAGGTTCATGGGGTAGGACTTGACACTTCTGCTTGCTTTTGGGGAGCAATATAAGGGTTTCTGTTTTGCCAACCTGCACTGTATCGTCACAGAGGTTATTTCCCAGGATAATGGCTGTAGGTTGAACATAGTGCTAATACCAAGGCTCTTAGGTTTGAATTAGGGCCTAAGAGGAGATGGAGGTCTAGGTGATTGTGGTGGTGGTTTGACTTACATGGCACATGATGCCTCCTTGCAGACTTCATACCCTGTGGTCCCCTGATATATCTTGGCTGGGCATAATCAATATTTTCTGTCTCATTGAGTATTTGTTCTTATTGGCGATTGAGTTGAATATTGAGGGTTTGGGCTGATCTCCTGAAGCAAAGGCCCAGGATAACAATATGGGTCATCACTACTCTCTAGGACTGGAAACATAAGGATGCTGACCCAATGTGAAGGTGTGTGTGTGTCTGTGTGTATGGGTGTCTATGCGTATGGGTGTGTGTGTGCATATGTGTGTGTGTATTTAGTGGTGGTGAGCTTTTGCTCTCTTGTCCATTCTCATTTTAATTTGAGTCAGTTTTGCACTTTATGGAGTTGTTTCCATCTTCTCTTCTGGTTGGAACAGTTTTAATGAGATATGACATATCCCTTCCTTGTCTGGAGTTATCTGGATGGGGCAGTCAGCTGTCAAATGCCCAAGCCATCTCTTCAGTGTTGCCCCCCCTGCCTGTTCAGTCACAGTGATTAAAACATTCATGTTTAACCCACATGAGGTTCTATTTTGAAATGATTTTTATTGTCCTCGGTGTAGTTGTTTTGGACTGAAGCTCCTCTGCCTCGAGAGGTCAGGCACAGCTTAAGAGTGAACGATAGAGGATATGTTGGAAGGACAGGGGATTTGGGCAGCAATTCATCCTTCAACATTCTTAGACTTTCTGATTGACAAAGAAGAGTCTGCTCAGTGACCTCTAGAGAGTTCTGGCCTGGAATACGTACAGCTACCGAAAGGCCATGACCGCTGCAGCTTTCTGAGCTGGGAAGTTCAGACGATTTCCATTCTGTAAACAAGCTAACTTTGTTCCATCCTAATACCCAGAAAGAATGAGCTCAAGGTTCTTGCTTCATCACATCTGCTTCAGCCCTGCCAGCATCTGGGACAGCAACATCCTGCTTTTCTGACATCAAACAATCAGATTAGAGGTTGTTTTTTTTTTTTTCTCCTTTTCAGAAGAAAAAAAAATACTACTTAGATCTTATAGCATGCTTTTCATGTTCAAAGCATTTTCATGCACAAAGCTATAAAAATGAATTCCGATTTCTAAGAGTCATACTATAAAGATACATGAAAATCATTGAATATGCTCAAGTAAAATTAAAATATCGAGCTAGGCACTGCATTATTTTATGCCCAGAAACTCTTAGTTACAGTCTAAGGAGTGAGCACACAGCGACAATCATGCATTGAGAGCGTGTATTTTACCACAATTGTCAGCTCTGCATTCTCCAGCAAATGAAGTTCCCTAGCCCCAGAATGAATTAACTGATTATATCCGTATGGTTTAGAATTAGGAAAGAATGAAAGGGAGCACAGAAGTTTGTTTTCCTGATTCATTAGGTAGCATTTTTGTACTGACTGTTTTTATTTCTTCATGACCCCTGCCCTTTTAACACCCACCTATGTGATCATTCTTCAAGCCAAAGCTCTTTGGATGGTGGCTCTTGGGTGTCCCTTGCCTTCCATTTCCATGATCATTGTATAATCTCAGTCTGGTTTACTCTACAGATTCTAGGTAATCCCCATTTCTACTTTTGATTCCATGGATTCATAAGCTCTTAGCTTTATAAAGGATAATAGATGTTTCCCTGGCTACCTTTCTATCATGTGCGATAATATCTTTGACATTTTTGTTAGATGATGATCTAACTTGCTTTGCCTTACCTCTAAGTTTACCTTTGCTCTACTCTTTATGTATCATTTTTATACACATGTATGTACATATCTCCTCCAGTAAAATGTAAACTTATTGAAGAAAGGGACTGATTTTTGCCCACTCTCCTTTTGGTATCCTTGGAACTTAAAAGAATTCCTGGTACATATGAGCTGGTTGTTTGATAGATTTAGATACTTGCCCTGCTGGAGAAGATCCTTGTAAGTCAGCTGATTCCATTATCGGACAGTTCTAAGGGCTAGACTTTGCAGAGGTACCCAAAGAGTGCAATCCCCCCCGGGATTGTAACAATGATTGCAGTGGGGGTGGGGGTGGTAGAAGCCTCGGGTGTAATTGGGGGGCATTGAATAAAAATAAGGGGGCAGTTGAAAAATAAGGAAGGAAGACAATGTAAGAAAATCTTACAAAACCAATCATACTTGTTTTATTTATTGTTTAACAGAGTTAAAATGGCAGTGATTAATTATTTTCCAAATGAAAACACAAAATGCAAGTTATGACCAATTAGTGGTCATGTCTGCTGATAGGTCTTAAAAAGAAAGTGTTGGCAGGCAAACATTTCACACATTGTTGGGAAGTCCAGCATGCATCTGGAGAATATGTGTGTGAAATGACTTGTTTACAATATGATACTATATGATTATTTGATGCAATTTTTCATCATCAAAATTTCAATCCCGAAATATCTATACATTTACAATCAACTATTAATTTAAGTTGCATCATTTATATATGTATATATGTGTGAAATGATACAAATAAAAAACTATTAAAGGGTTAAAGTAGATTTTCAGGAGGTACTGAGTAATTTTCAATGGGGGTAGTAGGATAAATATATTTGGGAAACTCTGGGTTAGAGTTATGATTTTTTCTATTGTAGCAAAATCTGCTTCTACCATGTTCCTATCATTTTTCTTCTCTAAGGATCAAGTAGAATGAGTCAACTTAATTTTCTATACAAAACACTCTTCAAATATTTAAAGAAAGCTCTTTTGTCTCCCTTTAAATCTTTCCATCCTAAATTTCTTTACTAAATTTTCTCTATGCTGTGGCTTACAGAATCCATCACAATCTTTTGGGGTGTATTTCTGGAAGAATTTGAGTTTGACAGGAGCTTATTGATCATATAGTGCTCAGGATGGAACACAATCCCAATTCTTGTGAGTTGGGGAATTTGTTTCTTGATGCCATCTATTAACATGCCCTTTGGATTTTTAGTAAATGCACCCTGAGTTGATATTGAGCTTGTTACCCCTAGAATCCCAAATAATTCTTCACATGTCCAGCTCACAACCCGGTCTTTCTCATCATAACCCTGCCCAAATCAATGATATCACCTAAAAATAAAGATTTAGAAACAGTTTTGCAAAATGCAATTTTATCTTTTTTAACCCAACTTTCCAATCTGTCAAAATAATATTGAATCATGAATTTTGGTTACAGTTTTTTTTATTTACTTGTTTGCTTTTATTCCACAAGATAACAAAGGGGATTTAGGTCAGTGATTCCTGAAATCTTTAAATCTTCCATCTCAGAAACATCCTTGATTTATCCCAGAATCATAGAATTTGAGAGTTAGAAGGGAAGTCATCAGCCTTATGAGCTAATTTCCTCTAAAATATGTCTAGCAATTGGTCATCCAACCTTTGTATGAAAGTTCAGCAGGTCTCTCCTCATTAACGATGGAGAACATTCCACCTTTGGACAGCTCCCCTTGTTCGGAAGATTTTTCTGAAGAAAGACTAATTTCATGGCTCCCACTCATTTTCCTAGTTATGCCCTGCGGGGCAAAGCAGAGCAACTTTGTGATCTACTACAGAATAATATTGTTGTTGTTGCACAGTTGTTTTGTTTTTCAGTCATGAACAATGCTTAGTGACTCCAGTTAGGGTTTTCTTGGCAAAGATGCTTAAGTGGTTTCCTATTTCCTTCTCCAGCTCATTTTAAAAATAAGGAACTCAGTTAGGGTCAAGTGACTTGCCCAGGGTCATACCTTTGGTAAGTGTGTGACGTCAGATTTGAACTCAGGAATATAAGTCTTCCTGACTCCAGACCTGAATTCCATTCACTATGCCACATTTGAACACAGCTCTCACACACCCATGACCTGACAGTCTTTTTTATTTTCCAGTCTAAGCATGTCTGGTTCTTTCAACAATTCCTCATCTGCCATGAACTCAAGGTCATTCATCATTTTGCTATTGTCTAATTTGTTAACAGCCTTCTTAACGTCAAGCCCAGCATTGTACTCAACACTGCTGAGGAGATCTGTGGAGGACAGAATAGAGTGAGATCCCCCTCCTAATGTACCCCAAGATCCCATGTGCTTTTTGGTTTGCCATATCACATTACTGATTCTGCTGCCCACTCAGTAGTCCAGGTTTAGTTTGGTTTGGTTCTAGGTTTTGGAAGACCTGCTATCTGTCTGTGTCTCTCCCATGTCATATTTGTGGATCTAAATTTTTTCATACTCAGGCTTAAATCTTTATATGCATCCACACTGAATTTCATCTTATTAGATTCAAGACAATGCTGTAGCCTGTCCAGATCCTTTTGTATCGCAGCTCTGTTATCAGCTGTCCTAAGTGTAATCCCCCAGCTTTGTGTCATGTACAAATATGATGGACATGCCACCTTAGACTTTTATCTAATAAATGATAATAAAATCTTAAATATCAAATAGTTAAGTTGAAATCCCAAGTGGCCTCCAATGGGAATCTCTACCCCTTGATGTTAAACCATTTATTGCTACCCTTAGAGCTCAGTCCTTCAACCAACAGTGCATAATTGATCTGATTGATTATATTCTCCCACCAAATGATGGCTAGAATTTGGTAAACCACCACCATAGTGTTTTTCTTATTTATAATATATTAATCTTGTCAAAAAAGAAAATGAGATTACTCTGGCATGACATATTTTTGATGAAACCATGTAAGCTCTATGTAATTCCAATTTTTCTTTGAAGTCATTTGCTGAGTCCCTGGCTGGAGGGACCCCAGATCAGCAGCAGCTGTGTGTCATTTCCAGATTTATTAACACACTGATGCAAAGGGCAAAGTGAGAGGTCAGTGAAGTCTGGACTTTGGGACCAGTAAGTGGGAGTGCTTGGCTTTTGCCCCCAGGGTGAGAAGCCACTGAGTCACCAGGACAGCCAGCCAGCACAACAGTGAAGTCAGATCACCTGCACCAAAAGCTTCAAAGGAAAAGATGAGCTGGTTACAGGCCATAGAGAACCTTAAGAAGCAGATAAGAGAAGTGAAGGTAAAATTGGGAAGAGAAATGAGAACAATGCAAGAAAATTATGAAATGAGAGTCAACAGCCTGACTGATGAAAATAACACTTTAAAAAACAGACTGACACAAATGGCAAAAGAGACTCAAAAATGCAATGAGGAAAAAAATGCCTTAAAAAGCCAAATTTGCCAGACGGAAAAGGAATCTTAAAAGCTCAATGAGGAGAATCATGGCTTCAGCATTAGACTGGAGGAAAAGGAAGCTAATGACTTTATGAGAAATCAAGATGCTGTTAAACAGATCCAAGCAAATGAAAGAATAGAAGCCAATGTGAAATATCTCATGGGAAAAACCACTGACCTGGAAAATAGACCCAGGAGAGATCATTTAAAAACTATTGGACTACCTGAAAGTCATGACCAAAGTAAGAACCTAGAAATCATCCTACAGGAAGTTCTCAAAGAAAACTGACCTGATGTTTTAGAATCAGAGGGAAAAATAGAGGTTGAAAGAATCCACCGAGTACTTCCTGAAAAAGATCCCAAAAAGAAAACTCTTAGAAATATTATAGCCAGCTTCCAGAATTCCCAGATTAAGGAGAGAATATTGCAAGCAGCCAGGAAGAAACAATTTGAATATTTTGGAAACAAAATCAGGATAACTGAGGATTTTTCAGCTTCTACACTGAGGGAAGGGCTTGGAATATGATATTCTGGAAGTCAAAGGAGCTGGCATTAAAACCAAGAGTCACCTGCCCATCAAAACTGAGTATCATGTTTCAGGGGAAAATATGGTCATTCAGTGGAATAGAGGACATTCAAGCATTCTTGCTGAAAAAAACCAGAGTTGAATAGAAAATTTGACATTCAGATACAAGAAGCAAGAGAAGCATGAGAAGGTAAACAGGGAAAAGAAATCATAAAGAACTTATCAAAGTTGAACTACTATCATTCCTACATGGAAAAACAATAATTGTAACTTGTGAAACTTTTCTCAGTAGTTGAAGGGAATAGAAATATATATATATATATATATATATATATATA
>NW_027186352.1:4126314-4157479 GCF_028583685.1 Petaurus breviceps papuanus
ATGTTTACAGGTATACATAGATAGAGGGCACAGGACCAATTTAACAGAAGGGATGATACTTAAAATACGAAATTAAGAGGTGCTAGAGGAATATAATGAGAGGAGATGGGGAGAGACAGAATGGGGTAAACTGTCTCATACAGAAGAGGCAAGGGGAAATGATTACAATGGAGGAGAAGAATAGGAAGGCAAAAGAGAATGGGTCAAACTTATTCCCATTGGTTTGAGGAGGGAATGAAATACACACTAAATAGTGTATCTCACCCTACAGGAGAGTAGGTGGCGAAGGGGATGAAAGTGGGCATGATGGAAGGGAGGGCAGGCTGGGGGGAGGAGGGAAGTTGTAAGCACCCACTTTTGAAAAGGGACAGGATCAAAGTAGAGAATAGAACAAGTGGGAGGTGGGATAGGAGGGAGGGAAATATAGTCAGTCTTTTACAATATATCTACTATGTTATTGTTTTGCATTAGCCACACATGTACATCCTATACTTAACTGCTTATCTTCCCAGTACAGGTGGGTGACAAGGGAGGAGGGGAATGAATCTGGAATTCAAAGTTTTAAAATCAAATATTCAAATGTGTAAGTGTGTGTGTGTGTGTGTGTGTGTGTGTGTGTATATGTGTGTGTGTGTGTGTGTGTGTATACACTATCATCAATACTATTTTACATGCAATTGGGAAATAAGGTATATAGGCACTGGGGCATAAAGATCCATTGGAAAAGTAGAAAGGGGTATTAGAGAAAATATGGGAGAGAGCAGATTGCAGGAGGAGATATCCTGTGGGACTGCTATTGGGGGGGGTAGGAGAAAATTTATAACTCAAAATCTGGTGGAAATGAATGATGTAAATCAGAAATTGATAAAGCATTTGAAAAAATAATGAAGTCATTTGCTAACCTTCTCTTTAATTCATAGCTTTCCTGAGAACTAAATTCAAACTCATGGCCAGTCATTTCTTAACTCTATTCTTATCCTCTCCCCCTTTTTTTGGAATATCATAACATCATTGGCCCTCCTCTAGTCTTATAAAATCTCTCTCAGTGGCCATTTTTTGAAGGACCTCATGGCCTGAACACCCAAAATCTACCTGGAGAGAGAGCTTTCTTCGTGTAAACTTTTTTTTTGGGGGAGGAGGTCTTCAGTATCAAGTTTCTGTCAGTTTTCTTTGTTCAGTTATTTCCAGGCATTCTTCTCTGCAGAGAAAACAGAAATCAAGGGGAAATGGAACAACTCTGTCTCTTTCCTCTATGTTGTCATTTAGAAACATCCTAAAATAAAGATCTCAAGCCTTCTTTGATCCACCTCCTCCCCACAATACAGCTAATTTAACAAAGTATGGGTGGTATCTTTAACTTCCCTTAGCACCCTCAACTCATAGGGGACTTTCACATATCTCACATGATGATTAGAGGTTGATACCATGTTCTTCGTTTTCCTCTCATTGGTCCTGCTTTCACCTGCTTTATATTTATTTTTAGATTGCTAAACTGTCTGTGTTTGTGTGTGTGTGTGTGCATGTGTGGTTAATCTACCAACCTACCAGCTCAAAATAAATTATCAGTGTCATGTGGGAACAAAATAATTGTCCTGGGCTTAATGAAGAGATCCCTAACTTTCAGGATTTGAGAAGGTGGTAGTCCTATTATAATTTACCTTCTTCAAATTTATTATGGAGGATTGTGTTCATTTATGAAAGAAAATACAATTTAAAGACATCGATAAAAGTGTCCAGAGGAGAGCAAGCATGATGTTAAGGGGTCAAGAGATCATGATATATGGAGATCAATTAACGGAAGTGGGGGATGTTTGCCTAGGAAAGAGAGACGATGGGGAAAGGGGGAGGAAGACTATAGGTGACTTCAAATATTCGAAAGGCTGTCACATAAAAAAAAAGTTTTAGAAACTCCTTTTTCTCTAAAAACAGAATCAATGGGTAGATATTTCACAGGATTCAATATATGCCTGATGTCAGGAGAGATAAAAAAAAACTCTTATTTTCCCTACTGAGAGCTATCCATAAATAGAACCAGTTGTCTCAAGAGATGAGAAGTTCATCCTCTTTGGAAATTTTCAAGCAGAGACTGGGCATGTTTTGTGTTCAGCCGCCAGTTGGCTGGAAGGACCAATATCAATTCTGATTATCTTTCTCATAGATTCCACGTTTGCCAATGTGGGACCAGGTGCAGGAATGGCATAATATTGAGCCCACTTCTGAGAAGGTACTTCAAGTCAGGGTGGATGAAAACTAACTAAGCGGGGATGGAAACATACTGAGAGTTAAATCTTAAAGAATAGAGTGTGTGTGGACATGATGGACATGACTCTTCTGGATTTCAGTCAGAATAGAAGGCAGAAGGTTAGAGGAATGAGGAAAATCCCTCTGCATTTCTAGAGTACATTGAAACTGAGGAACACTTGTAAATCATTTCTGTTCTTTTTGTTTAAATGTCCAAATGTGGAAGTGGGAGGATTGTCACATGTAATAGACCAATCTCTGACCATTGCTGCACAACAAGCAAGGACTTTGATCGTAAAATATGCTTCCTTTCCTGACTGTGGTTGGATAAATGACAGGTGAGCTGGCAGGAGAAAGAGGGAGGAAAAGGGGGTACGTAAAATGACGCAATGAAGGAGGATGCTAGGAGTGAGAACCAGGGCCTTGGAGAACATCTTGTTATGGGGAATAAAGCAGATCGGTATTTCTGTATAACTTTTGGTAGAAAGGAAGAAGCAGAATTTAATGGGACGCATTACTATATAGTGAGTCAATTTTTAAGAAAACCACACAGGTATATCTGACTGAATAACTTTCCATTAAAATCATCACCTATAGCCTTATCCCAAGGAATATCCTTGAAACTTGCTTAATAATTACCTTCAGAGCCTGTAGTCTTCTCCTTTTTGTATTGATCAAAGGACCCATAAGCACTGTTAAACATCTACTATGCACTCCATATTATGCTAAATACTAGGGAAACTTACAGTGCACTAGAGCAAGGAAACATAGTCACCCCCAAAAAATACTTACTTTACCAAAAATGATAGACGTGGTACACTAAAACTGGACCCTTTCTCTTTTAAATATATGAGTGAAGTTAATTGAAATTTAAATGCACACCCACACACACTCATAAACATACACGTGGCATCTAAGTCTAATAAACATGGTAGATAATCAAACCAGGGAAGATAATTTTTACTATTATAAACAAACGAAAAATCCAAACCAGAAACATGGACTTGTTTCCTGGGCTTATGAACTGCTTCTGAAAATGAAACCACCAGAGAACACAGGCTGGAAATGGTGGCAACTGTGCTCATGCCATTGGGTGCTAGAGGGCTTTACTTCCAATGGGAATTTTTTTTTTCTTTTTATGGGAGCTTGTAATGGGAATGCAAATTTGGAAGATCTTTCCTGCCCCTAGGCTAAAGTGCACCTGAAACATGGGGGTGGGAGGCTTGTTTTTCAGTAAATACTTTTTGATTGGCCAGTGGGTCAATAAGGTTGTTACATTCTCTGAGCCAGGAGAAGGCTATATAAGCCCTGATGTGAGGCTTTGTTTTGGGGGCTCACTTTGAGAAGTGTTCTGTGATTTGATCTGTATTCTGGGAAGCCGTTGTCCAGGGCCCCCCCGGCTTTGAAAAACCCAGATGCTGATTTGGTATGCATGTAATGGTTGGACAGTTTGGAAATCTGTCTACTTGATCTGTTTCTGTCTTGATAATTCTGCCTGTATATTCTGAAGTTCGGGGTGCTGATCTTTTCCCCTGAACAAGGTAAACGATATATGTCTGACTGATTAAAGTAAGCTTGTTAACCCATTTTGAGTTGCTTTCCTTTAACAAAGCAGATCTAAGAACCTGTGTGAGCAGCAAACCCTGAGGACGTACTTGGGGTGCTTGCTGCTACAGAGCTGGACTCAGTGGGGTGAAGAGCTTCTGATATTTTTGTTTGTTTGTATGTTTAACCCTATCCCCTTCCTCTCTGGTGACAGCTTCTAGATATTTCTGAAAGTTTTACAACACTGAGAATGGTGGTGCCATTCTCAAATAATTAGATAATGGTCCAGTCTCCTATGGCCTATTCTGGGGAGAGAGAGAAAGAAAGGAGCAAAAGATTGTGCATATAAGAAGGAGAAGGTTATTATGTAGATTATTTGTGAGAGGTTGAGAAAATAAAGTAGGTCAGAGGTTGCAGATGGGGACAAATTTATGCCAATTCAATAACAGTCAGGTCTGTATTTTACCTGAGATTGAAAAACAAGGTAGATCAACTTGTTGAGGAGAATAGAAAAGGATGAAAGGATATCAAGAGGATTAATTAAGATGAGGGAGTGGAACCAAAGAGCTCAAAAAGGAAGAGGAAAAAGAAGTTGCCAAGAGAAGTCAAGGTAAAGAAGAAAACTTAAGCAGCATATCAGAACCAAGCAAATGAATGGAATGGACTTAGGACTGAGACAAATAGAACCAAGTGGAGCTTGGTTCTAGGGAAGCCAGGTTTTCTCTCTGGGATTTTTCAGAGTAAGAAAAGGAAATTAAATGTAGAGGTAATATGTGATGATAGACTCTAAACAATACAACAAAGTACTTAGTGGTGAGGATTCAACACCTGTAAATGTTATTAGAAATAAGACTGAAATCCTAAGCAGGTGGCAGGGCAGCAGAAATGAGCATTGTCTTTTTTATCTGAAATTTTGATATTTCTGCCATCTGAGTACCTGATTTCTGGAGTTCAAGTGGAATCTGAACTCTCTCTTAGATAAAAGATGAAGGGAGCTATAACACTGCTTCTTAGAATGGTCATGTCTTCTAAAGGAAAATAAAGTGAGTTTTCAATGGAGGTTGTGGGAGGAACAAAAGCCTTGACTCTTGTAATGCAGATATTAGAGGGTGAAAGATGAGAAAGGGAAGGAAAGGGCCAGATATACAATCTGATTTAACCAAGGTAGGACTCTTTCAGAAAAGAAGGTAACTAATTATTCTTAGGAGACAGTTTGTTCCCCAAAGAATGGTATGTACTAGGAGAGCAGCTAAAGGTCACTAGTGGAGATAACAGTTAGTATAGTTCAAGGACCAATTGGAGTGGTGGGATTATCTGGGGATAGCACTATAAACCAGGTTAAAATCCTAATTCTGTATCTATGACAATGGAAGCATCAGTTGTCCTTCAGGAGCATGGATCCAAAATAAGGCAGAGAAACGTGAAACACTTCTCAAAATTGATGTTGCTGCCTCACTTCTGGTGATTCATGAGTGCAAAGGTTGAAAACTTTACCAATGATTATGAAGGCTTAGAAAAATCACTGGAAAGGAGAGAGATTCAGGTTATATTTTTGTCAGTGTTACACTTGTAAGGTGCAGTGAGTATAGATGAGATATTGATTTGGGAAGTAAACAAAGAATCCAGTGTCTGAAAATGGTGTAAAATGACTTCTGACCCATGGTTTAAAGGATGACAGTCCCTGCTGGAGATGGAGGATCACTAACAAATTCTAGGGAAAAAATTCTTTACCAGGTTTCTTGGAATCTTGTGAAAGTGCCTAAAAAAAGAAGAGAGAGAGAAAACTATCAGGGTACTTTCCTTAAGATAAATAGTATAGAATAGGTTAAATGAAGAAAGAAGACAGTTCCTGTGACATTCAGCAATTCACAGGAGATTAAAAAAATAAGTCATAAATGGAAGCCTTAGCCTTAGATAAGTATACATAATAATAGACATTTTCCAATGTTTAGACAATAATTTAAAGGATTAGAATTCCTAAGGAGGAAAATTTGACTTTATAAATATCACTGAGACTTGCTGGGATGAACATCTGTCTGGATTGGGGCATTAGGTGACTATACCTTTTTCAAAAGAAAAATGACATGTGCAGCTGGGGGTAGGAGTGAGAACTATGTATTGAGAAGTGATATTCATGTGGATAAATTCAGGAAATAAATAAAAGAAAGAAAGCATGGTGGAACACTTTAGGATAGAAGTCAATGTACAGATAAAATTAATCAACTGATCATGCATGGATGTCAGCTACAGAAGCCCTGGACAGAAAAGAGATATGTAATGTGGGAAGAGATGGGTGATAATACTTTGGGGAGAAGTAAACTGGTAACAGAAAGACAGCAGAGGAGCAAGCCAGTCACATGTCATCAAATACTAATCTTGTCCGTATACTCCTTCCCATCAAACATACATTTGGCCTTTCTGCCTCCCGTTTGTCTTACCTGAGATAAAACATTGCACTTGCCTTGGCTTCCATTATCACATTAATTAAATGAGGGCTAGATGATGGGCAAAGGTCCCTTCTAAACTTAAATTCTGTGATCTGTGTAAAGAGGTAGAATTCAGGGAAGAAACATATGACCTCTCTCTACTAAAATGCAGAGAATAGTGGACAAGTTGACTCTTTTTCCTTCATTAAAAAAAATCCAAACTGCCCTGATGTTTTAGAACCAAGAGGGCAAAATAGAGGTTGAAAGAATCCAGCAATCACATACTGAAAAAGATCCCAAAAAGAAAACTCCTAGGAATATTATAGCCAGTTTCCAGAATTCCCTGATTAAGGAGAGAATATTACAAGCAGCCAGGAAGAAACAATCTGAATATTGTGGAAACAAAATCAGGAGAACCCAGGATTTGTCAACTTTTACACTGAGGGATCAAAGGGCTTGGAATATGATATTCTGGAGGTCAAAGGAGCTGGGATTAAAACCAAGAGTCACCTACCCAGTAAAACTGAGTATCATGTTTCAGGGGAAAATATGGTCATTCAGTGGAATAGAGGACTTGCAAGCATTCTTGTGGAAAAAAGCCAGAGTTGAATAGAAAATTTGACATTCAGATACAAGAAGCAAGAGAAGCATGAGAAGGTAAACACGGAAAAGAAATCATAAGAAACTTATCAAAGTTGAACTATTAACATTCCTACATGGAAGACCAAGAATTGTAACTTATGAAACTTTTCTCAATATGAAAATAGTTGAAGGTAATAGGAATATATACATATATATATATATATATATATATGTGTTTATATACACACACACACATATATGTGTCTATATATGAGGGTATATGGGCATATGAATACATATGTGAATGTGTGTATACATGTTTACAGGTATACATAGAGAGAGGGCACAGGACCAATTCAACAGGAAGGGATGATACTTAAAAGCTGAAATTAAGAGGAGAGAGAGGAATATAATGAGAGGAGATTGGGAGAGAAAGAATGCGGTAAACTATCTCATAGAGAAGAGGCAAGGGATAATGGTTACAATGGAGGGGAAGAATACGAAGGCAAAAGGGAATGGGTCAAACTTATTCCCATTAAATTTGGCTTGGGGAGGGAATGAAATACAAATTAAATAGGTTATCTCATCCTCCAGGAGAGAGGAGGGGAGAAAGGGATGAGAGGGGGGATGATGGAAGGGAACATAGGCTGGCGGGGAGGGAAGTTGGAAGCACCCACTTTTGAAAAGGGACGGGATTAAAGTAGAGAATAGAACAAGTGGGAGGTGGGATAGGAGGGAGTGAAATATAGACAGTCTTTTACAATATATCTATTATGTTATTGTTTTGCATTAGCCACACATATACATCCTATACTGAACTGCTTATCTTCTCAGTAAGGGTGGGTGACAAGAGAGGAGGGAAATGAATCTAGAATTCAAAGTTTTAAAATCAAATATTTACATATATACACACACACACACACACACACATACATATATATACATATATAGAGATATATTTATATATACACATACATATATACATATGTATATATACATATATATATATATATATATACTATTATTAATACTATTTTAAATGTAATTGGGAAATACGATATGCAGGCACTGGGGCATAGAGATCCACTGGAAAAGTCAAAAGGGTTATGGGAGAAAATATGGGAGAGAGCAGATTGGAGGAGTAGACATCCTGTGGAACTGCTCTTTTGGGGTGATGGCTAAGGGAAAAAAATGGGGAGAAAATTTGTTACTCAAAATATGGCAGAAATGAATTATGTTAATCAGAAGAAAATAAAGTATTTGAAAAATGAAAAAAAATCCTTGGATGGCAGTGTAGAAACAGTTAAACTCCATGCACTCTCCCCATAAAAATCTCAAATACCTATAAAAAGGATTCTAAACAAACTTTATGGCTACACAACACATAAAGTGACAGAGAGAAACAAATCTCCTGCTGAAGATAGCCCAGCAGTTGGAGAGGAAGGGTCCATTAAAGCACACTGGGAGCAAAGCCCAGCCCTGCCTGAGCCTGCATTTTTAGTCTCAGGGAGCCCCAAACAGCCATGGCTAGAGGGATATCAAGAGAGTAGATCATGAACTGCTGTGGCAGTTTTCAGAATTATCAACCCATAAATGCCAAAGACAACGTGAGATATCAGTGCAAAATTTGGGAGCAGGGAATCCAGGAGTGCAGTCTAGCTTCTGCCCCTGGATGGAAAAGCACCTAAGGTGTGGCAGCCACAGCCACATGGCTGCTTCAGAGTTCCTAGCCTTCAGATTGTAGGGGGACCAAGCAACCATTCTGAAGGGTAATCTTTCTTGCTTTAATCTGCTTGGATATGGATTGCTGTCTGGAGTGGAGATCCTGGGGTGCATGACCAGTGAGCCAGAGCATGTGGAGGCTTCAAAGAATGCAGCCAACTAACAGCTTCAACAGCTGTAAAAACCCAGCAATTTGGTGCACAGGGGCAGGCTGGGTGGAGGCCTGACCAATGAGTGGGGCAAGTCATTCCACCAAACATAAGGGCCATTACCAGGCCTTTCACAAAAGGGCTGGGACTGGACAGAGCAAGGTAAGAAGCAAATGCAGGGCTCCTGTGCAGGACAAATACTCCTGGGACTACCACTCCATAGCCCAGAAATTAAAAAAAAAATTCTATCAGGACCTTCAGGGACCAGGATGCCAGAGTGAGCCCAGCCTGCTCTAACCACCCCCCCACCCGACCTTGAAAACATAGTAACTATTGCCCCAGGGCAAAATCCTCAAAAGTAATTTAATGCAAACAAAATTATCCATTTTGCATTTTATAATGCCCTATAATTCTTGTTTGGTCATAGTCTTCCCCTCTCCACAAATCTTACAGGTAAACTATTCCTTGCTTTCCCAGATTGCTTAAAATATCAGCCTTGATACCTAGATCATTTAGATTTGATTTTGGTATGTGGTGTAAGATAATGGTCTGTGCCCATTTTCTGCCATACTATATGCCAGTTTCCCCAGCAATTTTTGTCAAATAGTGAGTTATTATCGCCCAAAATAGGGTCTTTGGGTTTATCAAACAGTAGATTACTATAGTCATTGAATGCTGAGTCTTGTGTACCCACTCTATTCCATTGATCCACTACTCTATTCCTCAGCCAGTACCAAGTAGTTTTGATGACTGCTGCTTTATAATACAGATTAATATCTGGTATAACTACTCTACCATCCCTAGCATTTCTTTTCATTAATTCCCTTGATATTCTGGACTTTTTGTTCTTCTAAATGAATTTTGTTACAATTTTTTTCTAGCTCTATAGGGTAGTTTTTTGGTAAACTGTTTGGTATTGCATTAAATATATAATTAAATTAGGTAAAATTGTCATTTTTATTATATTAGCTCGACCCAGCCACGAGCAATTGATGTCTTTCCAATTAGTTAGATCTGACTTTATTTGTGTGAAAAGTGTTTTGTAGTTTTATTCATATAGATCTTGGATTTGTTTTGGAAGGTAGATGCTCAAATATTTTATAATGTCTACAGTAACTTTAAATGGGTTTTCTCTTTCTATCTCTTGCTGTTGAATTTCATTAGAAATACACAGGAATGCCAAGGACTTATGTGGGTTTATTTTATATCCTGCAACTTTGCCAAATTTATTTATTGTCTCAAGTAATTTTTTTCTTGATTCTCTAAGTATATCAACATATCATCTGCAAAGAATGAGAGTTTCTCTCTTCTTTACCTAATTTGATTCCTTTGATTTCTTTTTCTTCTCTAATTGCTACTGTTACCATTTCTAGTACCAGATTTAATAAGAGGGGTGACAGTGGACATACTTGTTTCATCCCTGATCTAATTGGAAGTACTTCTAGGTTTTCCCCATTACATATAATACTTACTGATGGCTTTAAATAGATGCTACCATTATTTTAAGGAATGCTCCATTTATTCCTATTCTTTCTATTGTTTTTAATAGGAATGGATGTTGTATTTTGTCAAAAGCCTTTTCTGCGTGTATTGAGATAATCATGTGTTTTTTGCTAGTTTTGTTGTTCATATGATCAATTATACTGATGGTTTTCCTAATATTAAACCATCCTTGCATTCCTGTAAAAAATCCTACTTGACCAAAGAGTATTATTCTTGTTGCTGTAGTCTTTTTGCTAATATTTTATTTAAAATTTCTGCATCTATATTCATGAGGGATATTGGTCTATAATTTTCTTTCTCTGTTTTATCTCTTTCTGATTTAGGTATCAGTACCATATTTGTGTCAAAAAAAGAATTTAGTAGGACTCCTTCTTCACTAATTTTCCCAAATAGTTTTTAGAGTATTGGAATCAATTGTTCTTTAAATGTTTGATAGAATTCACTAGTAAATCTGTCTGGCCCTGGAGATTTTTTTTCTAGGAATTCACTGATGACGTGTTTGATTTCTTTTTCTGAGATGGGGTTATTTAAGTAATTTACTTCTTCTTCAGTTAATTTGGGCAACCTATATTTTTGTAAATATTCATCCAATTTTACTAAGATTGTCAAATTTAAGTGCATATAACTGTGCAAAATAATTCCTAATTATTGTTTTAATTAACTAGGGGTGGGGAGGTCAGTGTGTTTGTAATTAGTGTGAAACTCTTTCTTTTATAAATTAATTTATTGAAATTATCTACTACTTTCATCAATATCCACTGATTATTTTTCATTTACATTAAGTAAAATCCTCTTCACTAGCCATGATGAGAAGCACTTCGCCATGTGCACTTGGTACCAGACAGCAGTAATGAAATGTGCAATAAAAGGTATGAGAGTCATGACTGTCACATTTACATAGAAATTTTGTAAGACTTGCAAAGCATTTTATATGTGTTAGCTCACAATAGCCCTGGGGATTAGGTGCTATTAATATTCTCATTTTCAAGATGAAGAAACTGAGGCTGAGAGGCGACCTTACTTGCCCCACAGCTGACTCACTCTCCAATCAGCTCTCTGCCCACTGGGCCACCAACATGTCCTATATCTATTCCCATTGGGTTTAGGCAGTCATTGACATCTCTAGTTGGGAAAATGAAGGCCTTGTAGAAAGAAGTAAAATATTTGCAAATGGTAAGCCACAGGTGACTTGATTTTTCCTTATCCCATGATTATACCTACTCTGATCTGCAGGCTGCTTCCAAGCAGAAGGGAAATTGATGAGGCACTGTTATGGGAACGGAAATTTAAGATCTTCCCTTCCCCTAGGCCCCTCAATAGGCTTAAGTGACTCTGAGAACCTTCCTTGATTTGAAAATATTCTCTGCCCACTAATAGGCTTAATGTGGTCACATGGAACCTGTAGTGGGGCCTTTATTTTTCAGGAATGCCCAAACACTTTGAGAAGAGTTGTGTGATTTGACCAGATGAGACTCTGAGGGCCCCAGTTTTGAAAACTCAGATTTTGGTTCTTTCCTCTCTGGTAAATGGCTAGGTATGGATGTAATGGTCAGACAGCTGGAAGCCTGTCTGCTGATGTTTATTTTTGTTTGTTGTCTGCTTGTAACCTCTGTCTGTATTCTCTGAAGTTCAGGGTGATGAACTTTTTCCCCTGAACTAGGTGAATGACATATGTTTTATTAAAGCAAGGTTGTTAACCCATTTTGAGTCACTTTCCTTTAGAAAAACAAATCTAAGAACCTGTGTTTCCAGCCACCCTGTCAATGCTAGGGTGCTTGCTGCTACAGGCACCTGTCACTCTTCAAAGATGAAACAAATGTTGGAAAATGCAGGTCACATTCTCTAAGATGGGAGGGATCTTAGAGGCAATTCAGTACTTCCAGCCTCTGACCTTCTGGCTGAGAGACACAGCCAGCCAGATGGCATTGAGCACAGGCTCTCAACTCTCTCATTTGGGTGCCTTTACTAAGTATTCTGACCAACGGTCTTGATCATCCTCTATTGTTCCTGCTCTTTCTCTAAATTTCCCTGCACTCAGCTTTCAACCAAGTGGCATGTTTTATAAGAATTCTGGAAGTCTTCTCTCCCTTCCACCATCACCCCGTCCATACCTCTTCTCAGACAATTTCACAATCCATTTGCTTGGGCTCCAAACTTAGTGACACAGCAGCCCACCAGAGTAATGAACCTAACAGTGTAAGCATGGCCTGTCTATCCCCAAGACCATCCCAGGAGTCTTTCCAGTCTTGTACGATTTGCCAAGATCTGGGATTTATGGACAGAGCCCTCAACTCCACACCCAAGTGAGACTCTACTGAGAGACAGTTATAGAGAAATTTATCATATTATATTAAAAAAAAAACCCTGAAGTGCCCCCACACACACACACACACATTGATATAAAAGTCATGGGGATATTATCTCCATTATCTTAGCAAGTCCCTCCAACATCCCTAGGTAGGAGGCAGAGCAGGTCTTATGATCTGCATCTTGCAGATTAGAAAATGAGGCTCAGATAAGGTAAGGTTCACAAGGTCAACGTCATCTGGCCAGTGGGAGTGGTCCTTGAGCTCAGGGATGTCCTTTGACTCCCTGTTCAAACTGGGATTTTTTTCTTGGATAGAAGTCCTGCTCCTCAGAGCTGCAGGTGGACTCAACTTGAATGTGGTAAACAATGCTTGAGATACCAGAGTTAGAAACACACACACATACACACACACAGAATATTGGAAAGACTGAGGCAAGAGATCCAGTTGATGAGAATCAACATAAAGTCCTTCACTTTGGGGTCATAACTGAAGAGGCAGGACCAGAAAGTACTCCATATATTAAGGATGGAAGGTCACAGTTGGCTCACAGTAGGGCCACTGGGACGGCAGGGACCAGAAGAGGGAGTTCAGTCTCACCAGGCCTCTTCTTAATTGATTTCCACTGATCCTAGTCATGGCCTTGGTGATTAAGCCTAGAAAGCCTCCCCTGCCTAACAAGCATCCAGAACTGAATTGGCTCTGACTTGACCAGGGCAGGCAGAACACAGTGGGCAATGCCTCCCTCCCCAGGCATGGCATGGTGCCATCTCACTACAGCCTAACACTATACATTTTTGGCTGCCTTATCATAGGGTTAACTTATATTGAGCTTAGGGTCCATCAAAACTCCCAGATATTTTTCAGATAAAATTCTACCTCTCTAGCCTTATACTTATGAAATTTACTTTTGAACCCCATCTAATACTTCAAATTTATTTTCTGTTAAAATATCTTACTCAATTTGACTCCAATTTGGAACCAATTGAGGACATTTTTGAACCCTATTTCTCATAGTCAATCCCTGGCAGCTAGCAGAGACTAGATGACCCCTTCCTGGGAATGTTATGGAGGGCATTGGTATTTTCCATATGCCTGGATTAGGGAACCTCAGGTTCCTTTCCATCTTTCAATTTCGATGAGTCAATTTTGGGGATGTTGTGTTGGGGAATGTGCACATGTAGCAGCAGGCACCCCAGCCTCCTGGGGTGGCTGCCCATACAGGTTCTTGGATATGCTTTGTTAAAGGAAAGCAACTCAAAATGGGTTAATAAGCTTACTTTAATCAGCCAAATATGTATCATTTACCTAGTTCAGGGGAAAAAGGTCAGCACCCCGAACTTCAGAATATACAGACATTATTATCAAGACAGAAACAGATCAAGTAGACAGATTTCCAAACTGTCCAACCATTACATCCATACCAAATCAACATCTAGGTTTCAACATCTGGGTTTTCAAAGCCGGGGGCTCTCAACAATGGCTTTCCAGAGTCCAGACCAAATCACAGAACACTTCTCAAAGTGAGCCCCAAAACAAAGCTACACATCAGGGCTTATATAGCCTTCTCCTGGCTCAGAGAATGTAACAACCTTATTGACCCACTGGCCAATCAAACAGTATCTACTGAAAAACAAGCCTCCCACCCCAGGCTCCAGGTGCCCTTTAGCTTAGGGGCAGGGAAGATCTTTAAAATTTACATTCCCATTACAGCACAACACAAAGAAATATACAAATTGGTCCTTGCCCTTTAGTGATTTATAGCATCATTGAAAAAGAAGTTGTGCATACTTTAAGATACTTAAAAGTGGAGAGTCTCCAGGAGGCATAAACTTTAGAGAAATAAGAAGGTCAACAGAAATTCCAGAAGTCAAGTTATTGTGAGCCAGGGTCCTTAAAGAGAGTTTAAAGGGAGGATCATGAAGACATCCATTGGTGAGAGGAAGATGACAGGATTTCCAGGTGAAGGAAAACAAGTGAATGACTTTGTAGTGGTAGACATTTGTAGGACAGGACAATAATGAGAATTAAGAAGCCAGGCTGAATGGAAGGGTTTTGATTAAAGGTTAACCAGAGCATATTGTGTCTCCTGGCTACTCCTCAATTCCCAGGCCACTTTGTGCACTCACCTGCTCTCTTGTCCAATTATCTGTGAAAGAAAGGGCAACCTAGCAATGCTGAGATATTTCAAATTAATTATAGGTATCAGGGACCTCTATGGGGATGTGTGGGCATTTCCAAGTTACCTCCCTTCTCGTCTATCTTTCTTGTTTGTTTTTTTTTGTTTGTTTGCTTCTTTTTTATTCTGACTTATGAAATCACCCACGTTTTCTTAATATAATTTCTCCATTTAATCTGACCACAATGTTTAGTCAACCAAAAGGAAACTCACCCCCATGTCCTTTGCAGACAGATCTATGTGTGAAATGCCAGAGTGATCAGGGGACAGACAGATGCCAAGGAATCAAAGGACAGGAGCACAGATATTCCTGACAAAGGACAAACCCTGGACAACCTGTGGCATCAGTAGCTTCTCAAGAGGATTCCCCAGCAAGGCTGAGCTTCTGGGCAGGAGGAGAGAAGGTCCAGGCACATACACAGCTTCACCTTTCTTCCCCCATGATGGATTCTCCAAAGTTAGTTACCCTGGAATAGTAATATGGCTCCTGCCAAATGGAGATCCTGCCTCATTTCAATTCAATATAACACAATGTAGGTACACTAGGTAACCACTATGTTCCTGAATGTTCCTTCTTCTGGGCTACAAGAGAAAAAATGAAGAGCATCTGCCCTCAGATAGCTTAGACATGACTAGAAAAAAACTCATATATGTAAATAGAAAATATTGATATACAAAAGAATGTGAGGAGCACCATTAAGAGTGATCAGAAAAGGGGGTGGCACTAGGGCTGCCATTCAAATGGGACTAGGAATTCCCAGAGCCAGGGATTAGAAGAGATGGCTCCACAAAAGGTATGTGGAGCACAGAAAACAAGATGGGGTGCACAGCAGAGAAGGACAAAGCACATGGGACTTGAACGTGGAGTGTGTGGGGAAGCAGAGCGATCTTAAATACACCAGTCATTCTGTGAAAGACTTTACACTCAAAAGAAAAGAATGTGGTGTTTATTTCCCTATGGAGTGTGGAGAGACTCTGAATGTCCTTATGAAGGGGAATAGTTGACCCATCAGCTGATGTGTTAAGAATTTCAGTTTAGCAGTTGGGCAGAGGATGCATCAGGGCACATGAAGAGCAGTCTTCAAGACAGAGTTCAGTCAGGAGGCTATTTCAGTAGGCCAGGCAAGAGGATAATGAATGGAATTAAATCCAAAGTTGGGTGGGAGTAAAAGGGACAGGGGGAGATCCCATCAGGAGAAGGAACACAAAAGACTCACCAGTGACTGGCTACAGAAAGTGAGGGGTGGGGGAAGAGAATATCACTCTGAATTTACAAACCTTGGTTACTTGAAAGACAGAGGTGCCTAAAACCAAATTAGCAAAGTCTGGGGGAGCAGTAAAGTTTCTTTTCTTTCCGGTGGGGGGATGGGGCTGGAGATGATGAGTCTTGTTTTGGAAATAAAGGAGATATTCATTAGACAACAGGTGAATGACTAAAATTCAAGGCGAGAAACTGGGCTTCGATAGATTTGGGAGTGATCTGCACAGAGATGACAATTGAAATCATAGGAGCTGATGAGATTGACCTCCTTACATTGGTCATTTCCCAAGATGCCCTCTGCCCTTCCTCTCCTCTTGACATCCTCAAAACATACCCCATTTGTTTCAGTCAATACCATTCCCTGCACCCCCCTCTTCCTCTTATTGTGAGTCTCTTGGCATGAGCCCCTGTACAAAGGGCACATGAAGGTCCGGAGCTTTGTGTGTTTGTGTTATTCTCCACTTTGAGGAAGGGTCCTGGCTCTTCTCCATCTCGGGGCACTGGACAGCAGAGTTTCAGCTTGGGCTGGGGGTGCAGACAAGCCAGACTCAATGTCTGTATTTTCTGAGGTTAAAACTCTTCTAGAAGGTGGTCTTAGAGCTGGGTTTGGGCTGGAGGCAGAAAAGCTGTCCATCTGAGGAAGAGAAGTCTACTCTGGGCCCAAAGATGAAATGGAAAAGAAGGCTGTGGAGGGGCCAGAGAAAGGCTGTTTCCAAAGGAGCAGCTTTTAGAGCAAAGGAAAGTAGTCTTGGGCTTGGGATGTGAGGATCCCACTGATGAGGCCCCTCTGGTCCTGAAATGTAAACTAAAAAAGCCTTAATATGGACGACCAGCCAGGAATGTGGAGATAAGCCAACTTGCCTCTTTACCCTAAATAGGGTGTGGCAGATCTCCCTGTTCTAACATGTCCAAGACATGGTCCACACATGAGCCTGTGTGGGATGACCCCGGCCAGATGAAGTGTGTGCCCCTCTGCGCTATCCCAGGCACTGGTCTTTCTAGTGAGAGGCGAGAACACCTTTTAGAAGGGATCCCAGGAGTTTCTGGTTCACTTACCCCATTCTTTGAGGCCCTTTCACCCAGGTCGCCATGCACTTAGAAAATCTTCAATGAGGACCTCTATAAGAGGACCAACTGAGGACATGCTGGGTTCAGTCCTGGCCCGGGCAGCCACTAAGTCTCTGCTCACCACCTTCCCGGGAAGGGGCAATCCCTGCACTAGGAAGCAGCCCGGCACACTTCAGGGTGATACTGATGGAGTCAGGCTTGCCAGGACCCTGCATTCATGCCCAGGGCTTCTTCCTGAGGCTTCCCAGCTCACATGGGGCCCCTCTTCCACAAGGAGACTTTGAAATGCTTTAAGCCATAGGCACGGGCCCAGAACCCTGGAGGGAGCCCAGGAGAGAAGGGCAGAGGCTGCCCCCTAGAACAAACTGGCCACACTCCATGGGCGGTTCTGCCTTTGTGGATTTCACTTAAATGCACCAAGAAGGGCAAAGGCCTTCTCATCTGTCTCCTTTAATCAGCAAGCTGAGGACATCTGGGACAGGGAGATCTGGGCAGGTTTGGGAAAACAGGGAAAGTGCAAAAGTCAGGAGATGTTATCTAAGGAATATTGAAGTAAGGAGGAAATCTGTCCATGAGGATTGGTATATGCCAGAACTCAGGGGAAGGAAATGGTGCTCCTTCTTCCTTGTCATTCTCTAGTGAGTGATTTGTGTGCATATGTGTGCTGGGTGTATGTGGGTGTGGATGCGGTGTGCGTGTGTGTGGTGTATGGGTGCATGTGTGTATATGTGGTGTGTGTGGTATCCATGTGTGTACTTTGCAAGTGTGTGCTGTGTATATGTGGCGTGTGTGTGTGTGTGTGTGTTGGGCTGAAGTGGGGAAAGACCATTCCTACTGTCTATCCAAGTATTTGTTAGTGGAAAGCAGCTGTTGGAGCTCAGCCAGGTTGGAGGGCAGAGAGGCAGACATGTTGTCTATAGGAGCTGTTGTCCAGCCCAGATGTTGGCATTCCTCTGAGAGCCTCAGAGGCCCTGTTTCCAGATTTCTCTCTCTTCCCTGGACAATGAATGGCTCAACCAGAGCCCAGTAATGGCTGGTTCAGATACCAGGGCTGGACATAGAGTCTACTCTTTTTCAGACCTACTAATGTTGTCCTCATGTAATATACGCTGATGGGGTTGGAGGCAGGTGGTGACATTCATGACCAGACCACAGCTCTGAAGTCAGGGCCAAGGGGACATTCTACAAATCCCTGGCCTTGCATACACTCATCCACACAGACTCCCTCATTCTCTGACCCCACATCAACTCATCCAAATGTACTTGACCTTCCTCTCTAACTGTCTAATGTCACTTGAATGCTTCTCCCTCCTGCTACCCCCAAACCCAATCTTTGGGCTTTCTGGATCCTTCAGGTTTGGTGTTGTATTATAAACCACAAAAGAAACTCTTCCACCCTCAACCCACTTCCTGGTGTTGGGGTACCCCTCCCCCAAAACCCTTTGGGAATGTCAAACTCTTGACTCCCCCTACTCTCATTATCTATGCACAAGGAAGAGACTCTTCAATGGGGCCTCTGTTTACCTTTCTCCTCCCTTACTTCTCCCTCTGCCCCACATTCTGATCTCTTCTCTGATCTGCTTGGAGGCCTGAGCCAGCCCATTTTGCCCAGGCAATGGGCCCAGGGTGAGCCTGGCATTCTAGACCTTTGTGATGAGAAGCAGTGACTGTTGCTTGCTTCTTCTGCTTACAGGCAGCTCTCGCCCTCCTGCCTTCCCATGCCAGAACTTCTTTCCAAGAAGTCTGATTTCCCCTCCTGGTGGGATTGTGGGTGGGGCACCTCTTAGACATGCTCTGGCCAAGACAGTTGGTGCAGAATCTTGTCCCTTCCTACTCACGTGAGGCTCTTTTTCTCCTGCTTTGTCTTCACCTGTCCATCCAACACAGCTTCCTCCTCCAACCCCAGCAACATATAAGGAGCACTCAAAAAAGCAACTTTTCATTCTACAGAATGTCATCTTTTCCTCTGTCTGAACTTGAAGAGAGTCTTGCTGCTGGACCTTGGAGGAGGCCCCTTAGATGTGCCCCAAGTTGTGTCCCAAAGGTCCTAGTCTGCTGGGTGACTGGTGCCTTTCCAGGCTACCTGTAAGCCCTGCTGCTTGGGATGAGTGGAAAGGGTCACTAAAGGGTCGGGCCAGGCAGGGAGGGTAAAGGAGGAGGGGGAAGGGAGGATGAATCCAGGAGTAAGTTGGAGATATTGGCTTATTCAGGAATCCAGGAGAGGGATCAAAGGAGCCAGCTTTGGTAAGAAGGAAGGCGGGATCTGGGTCCTAGCTGACTCTCCACCAGGGCTCAGATGGAGGGAAGAAGCCCTGAATTGTGGAGATGACAGCTCTTCTGGTGATGCATGGACCTGGGTGCTTAAGGGATTGGGTGAAAGCCTGATTCTAACCTGGTTCAAAGCTTCTTCCACCATTGGGGGTGGAGTAAAGGTAGGGATCCCCCTCAAGTTCCAGGGAAACCAGATACTGCTGCTATATCTTGGAGAAGGGCTCTAGGTCAGGGCAGGCTGAAGAGGGTAAAGGTCAAGTCATGGGGGACTAGGGGCATGGGGCTAGGAAGAAGGGATGGCCTCTCTCTCTGGGGATAGGGCCCAACCTACAGTGGATCAAAGAGGGAGGGACAGAAAGGAAAGTCAGTCAGTAGAGGGCCTGGAGGAGGCTCCCCCAGCATCATCTCCAGTCTGGGCAGGGGATTGTGGGTGTTTTGACTTAAGCAGCCAGGCCCTGTATCAGCAATGCCATATTCACAATGCCTATGGAAATTACAGATATGCTGATATAATTATCCATCACAAAATAAATCAGGCTTGCTATATGGGGGAATAAGCTAGAAAATTTATTAAAATACCAAAAGACTGAGTCCCAAAACCAGAAAGTGAAAGCCATCAGAGTAGTTATGAAATTGGCACGGGTAGATAAAGTAGAAAACACCCACATTGTCAAGCCTTTAAAACAGAACAGGCTACCTCAGGCAAAGGTCCTCCTCTCCCCACTCACAGCAACCACCCAGCGTCCGGGAAGCGTGCTCCCAGCAGCTCCGGCCCCTGGCAGTCCTCAGCAGGAGTCCTTAGCAGAAATTCTGGCTGAGTCAAAAAGGGCTTCACGCTGCTGCTGCCTCTGCTGCTGCTGCCGCCGCCATCGCTGCCACTGCTAGCCACCGCAGGAACTCTAGTTTTGGCTTCTGTTTTCTCTTGCTCCGCCCCTTCCTGCTACGTCAGCAAGCCCAACAGGGCATGGAAGATCTTTAAATCCTATAACCCTTACAGGCCCTGATCTTCCAAAGCTGCATTGAGGCCATGCAGATGCCCTGCTTCCCCCTGGGCCTCTCAGCTGAGATTGGGCAAACACAAAAGTCCTCAGACACTGCCCTGGGTTGCTATGGCTGGTTGCTTTTATCGGCCTTTCCGAAAAAAGAGGGGGATGGTTCTTTCCCCCTTCTACCAACAACAACCATTTTAAGTTTCCTATTATTAATAGAGAATTCCAAATTAAAACAGCTTTGAAGTATCCTTTTACACCTATCAAATTGGCCAAAATGACTGAAAATAAGAATGATAAATGCTGAAGGGGATTTGGAAAAACAGATATATTAAAGCATTGTTGGCAGAGCTATGAATTAGCCAACCATTCTGAAGAACAATTTGGAACTATGCCCAAATATCTATAAAACTTTCCATACACTTTGACCCAGTAATGTCCCTACTAGGTCTATACCCCAAAGAGATCAAAGCAAAAGGAAAACAAGTGTTATGTACAAAAATATTTGTAGCAGCTCTTTTTGTGGTGGCAAAGAATTGGAAAATGAGGGGATGGCCATCAATCGGGGAATGGCTGAACAAGTTACTCTATATGAATGTTATAGAATGATTTTGTTCCATAAGAAATTATGAAGACGATGGTTTCTGACAAACCCTGGTAAGATTTTTACATAATCATGCCAAATGAAGTTAACAGAACCAGGAGAACACATAACATAAGAAAAATCAACTGTGAAAGACTTAGCAACTCTGAAGAATACAATGATCCAGGACAGTTCCAAATGACTCATGATGAAAAAATGCTCTCCACCTCCAGAGAGAGAACTTATGGGCTCTCAGTGGGGATCGGAAAATATTTTTTCATATTTTTCTTCCCCCTACCCCCCAAAACATGGGCAATGTGGAAACATGTTTTCCCTAATTTAGTGTATATAGTAGTTTAACATTTCTCACCTTCTCAATGGGTAGGGGAGAGAATGGAGGGAAGGAGAGAATTTAGAACTAATTTTTTTTTTAAGGATTAAATGAGAATTTAAAATTTAATAAAGAAGAAAGCTATCAAATTTCTCCTGTAACAATTTTCTATTAATATATAAAGGCAACTAACTATATGTGTGTAGGTATATATGTATGCATAAATATGCCCAGATTTCCAAATGTGTGCATATTTATATGGATTTGCTTTTGTATGTGTTTTATAAACAATGTCTCTGTGTGAGACCCAAAGGTATCCCCATGAAATAAGGAGGCAAAGGATGTGAACAAGGAGTTTCCAAAAGAACATAAACTCATCAAGATAATGAAGGAGGGCTAGGAATCATTAATTGCAAGAGAAAGGCAAATCATAATAATCCTAAGGTTTCACCTTATTCTTTGAAAATTAGAAAGGGTGGAAAATGGGAGTAGTCGATGTTGTTAAATTGTGAGAACAGAAGCTCACTGGTGCACTGCTGGTGAAGCTGCTGATCACTACAACACTTTTGGAAAGCCAATTAAAATTGCTCAAAGTAAGAGAATAAAATGTCCATACCCTTCTCCCTAAAGATTCAACCACTGAACTTCTACCCCAAGGAAATTGTTGAAAAGGAGCAAGTTCTAATACAAGTGAAAGTATTCATGCACCTTTTCTTTGGTAATCTAGAAAAAGAAATATAATTCATAACCTTTGATTGGAATGTAATGAAACTAATTTTGGCATATGAAAATACCTTAGCAATACTATGCTGTAAGATATGGCAAAGTCAATGAATGTAGATATGCCTGGAGAAAATGGACAAAAATTGATTATAAAGATATTAAGCAGAACAAGGAAGTGATATGGAGAGTGGGTGAAACAAGGAAAATGGCAAGAAGCAAACAGCAAGCAAGCGTGTCAGAGATTCCAAAGAACCAAAGTATCTTCAAAGAAGAGCTATGAGCAGACACCTCCCCCGAGTCATCGGTGAAGGTCCAACGTCCATTGATCTGTACTGGTAAAGGCATTTTTTAAAATAAATTTTGATGTATTGATCAGTTTTACTCATATCTGCTCTCCTTTTGTTTTCCTTAAATATGCATTATATAGGATGCCTCTTTGCAAGAGGAAGGAATACTGGGAAAAGTTTAAGCAGTATAAAACAAAAAATTGCACTGATAAAATCTGGGATGACTGTTCCAAAAGAGTCAAAGTATTCTACAACTCACATCACCCCAACTCCTTTCCACACACTGACAGAACTGGCAATTTAAGCATAAAGACTCTGCAGAGTGTCTGTCCTGCTCAGAAGGTGCATGTCATTTTTTTTTTCAGAATGAATATCAATGAATTTGAGTTATAGTACATCAAAAAGCAGAATCACAAAGAATACAATTCAATAGTTTGTCAAGTATGCAAGGTATCTGACATTGTGATCAGCAGGCTCAAGACTGGTGTATTTCATTGATTAAGTGTTAATAAATACATTTCTTTTAATACTGGATTTTTCTCCTGAAAATGCTGAAAATGTGCCTTCCAACCTGACAGTATATTTTTAAGTATCTAATCCTCACCTTTTTTTTATATGAAGTTGAAACATTTTTCTATGAACGTCAGAGCCTTGAAGGGAAAAGAAATTGCTTTGTGAAATATAGACTGTGTCTGTAAGTGATACCGTTGTTAAAGTGCTAAAAAAAAGTGTGAACCCTTTAGTCCCTGTTGATTAAACTTCCTTCTCCTTGATGGGCTAAGCTGACCTTTTGTTTTATTATCTATCAAGCATTACTTTATCTGGAAAGTTCAAAGGCACAAACACCAGAATTTCCTTGTTGACTATGAAGAATTATAGGTTGATATATATATAATTCTATGCAAGTTTATTCAGTGAGCATTAAGGTCCTTCTTTGTGCCAACCACGTATCTGACACTGTGGACATGATCACCCTTGTTCTAATGGAAGTTTCATACTACAGAAATACACAAATAATCCTTATATTTCAGTTATTATACACACATATCACATAAAGTATTCATGGTAAAATTGCATTTTAATGATATAAGAATTTCAAATAATTTTTCAATCTGTCAAAAGTTTTGAAATCCAAAATTCTAAATGCAAATTCCGGACACCTGACATAATAATCTCTAGCTTCAGCTTCCTCACAATGAAATTTTATAAGAACAAATGGCAATTTTGCATAATTTTTTTCCAAGTATGGAACATATGGAAGCAAACATGTGTGACTCTGAACATGTGTTTGCCCATGTTCTGGAGTGGGGTATTGCATCCCCCTCTCCCCCATGCCAAGCCCATTCCGATTAGTGCCATTGAAAGGGGCTGTACCCAATAGACCTTGATGTGCTTCCTGATGACAGCCTGCCATTCATTAAACACTGGACGGGACAAACATCTCCACAGATACATGTCTCCAGATGTCATCATCTAAAAATGGCCCCTGTCATTTGCAAAGTCTCTCATTCTGCAGTGTTCAAAGCTAAACTGCTAAGTATACCTAATCAATCAATCAAGGAAAATTGATTCAGCAGGTATAATGTGCCCAACATGAAGTACTGGGCTGCCAGAAGGAAGAGGAAGCAAAGCCCTGTCACCGAGGGCGAGCCCTCCCCCAGAAGAAGACCTGGTATGAATAGATATGCATGTACATACATGTGTATACATGTACATGAATATTGTATGTGTTTCTATGTGCATGCACTGTGTACATGCCTATGCCCCTGACTATATGCAGCCCTAAGTACAAGTCATTTGGTAAACAGCAAGAGCACTAGCACTTAGACAAGGACTGGTGTCTTGTGGAAGGTAGTGTTTGAGGTGAAGATGAATGACAGGTGGTGTTCCCGGGGGGGGGGGGGGCTGAGGAAGGAAAACCTCCCAGAAACCTGTAAAGGGAGGGTAGCTGGGGAGGGAGCACCTGCTGCAAGGAACAGAGAAGGACAATTTGGGGAGATTACAGTATAGAGAAAGGAGAGTAATAACCAAGGAGGCTGGAAAGAGGTGGGATCAAGGCTCTGCAGGCCTTTAAAAGTTCAAAAAGGGGGGGGGTGTCAACATGTGGAGTAGAAACAGGACTTCATCGCAGCTCCAGCTTCCACCTCCCTCAATTCATGTACAAACGACTCTAGACAAACTTTGGAGCTACAGAACACACAAAATGACACAGAGAAGCTAACCTCCCACTTAGGACAGCCTGGCAGGCTGGCAGCAAGCCACCATAAAACACTCTTGGAGCTGGACCCAAGCCCCGCTGGAGATGGAGGTCTTAGCCCTAGGGAGACTTGACCAGCCACTGGCTGAAGGGACTTCAGATCGCCAGCCGCTGTGGCGGTCTCCAGAATTTTCAACCCATAGATGCCAAGGACAAAGTGAGAGGTCAGTGCAGTGTGGACTTTGGAACCTGGGAATTCGAAGTACCATCTGGCCTTTGCCCCTGGGGTGAGAAGCCGCTGAGGCCACCATGTTGTAGTTTCAGTTCCTGGTCTGCAGTTTGTAGGGGTACCAAGTAACCAGTCTGAGGGGTAATCACTCTTACTTTAACCTACTTGGACCTGGATTGCTTTATAGGGTGGAGGTCCTGGGGTGTGTGACCAGCTTGCCAGAGCATGTGTAGGCTTCAGAGAGTGCACCCAACTAATATCTTCAGCAGCTGAGAAAACCCCAGCATTTGAAATAAGACCCATGTTTCTGGTTGCAGAGTTCTACTGTGGCAAAAAGACCAAAAGCCAAGTAATTGAGTGGCAACATGAGCAGGCAAAGGAAGCAAAGCAAAGACAGCAACCCAACTTTAAAATCCTATTTTGGGAACAAAAAGGTCAAAGCATGGAAGAGGAGGAAGACAGTGAAGTAAGAACTCCTGCACCAAAAGCTTCCACGAAAAATATGAGCTGGTTATAAGCCATAGAGGAGCTTAAAAAGGATTTTGAAAATCAAATAAGAGAAATGGAGGAAAAAAATTGGGAAGAGAAAAGAGAACAATGCAAGAAAGGTATGAAATGAGAGTCAGCAACCTGACTGAACAAAATAACACCTTAAAAATAGACTAACTGGGGGGGGGGGGGGGCTAGGTCGCACACTGAGTAAGAGAAAAAGCCCCAGAGTTGGAGGACCAGACTTTTGTTCTGGCCTCAGAAACTTAACACCAACAACAACAACAAAAAAAACTAGCCATATAACATTGGGCAATTACTTAATGCCAATTGCCCTCCAAAAAAAATAGACTAACTCAAATGGCAAAAGAGACTCAAAAAGTCAATGAGGAGAAGAATGCCTTCAACAGTCAAATTTGCCAGATGGAAAAAGAATCTCAAAAAAGCACTGAAGAGAATCATTCATTCAGAATTAGCTTGGAGCAAATGGAAGCTAGTGACTTTATGAGAAATCAAGATACTATTAAACAGATCTAAACAAATGAAAAATAGAAGACAATGTGAAATAACTAATTGGAAAAAACACTGACCTGGAAAATAGATCCAGGAGAGATCAGTTAAATATAATTGGACTACCTGAAAGCCACAATCAAAAAAACAAATATCCTAGAAATCATAATTCAAGAAATTCTCAAGGAAAATTTCCCTGATATTGTAGAAACAGAGGGCAAAATTGAAGTTGAAAGATTCCACCAATTACCTCCTGAAAAAGATCCAAAAAAGAAAACTCCTAGGAATATTACAGCCAGGTTCTGGAGCTCCCAGATCAAGGAGAAAATATTACAAGCAGCCAGGAAGAAACAATTTCAATATTGTGGAAAGACAATCAGGATAACTCAGGACCTGGCAGCTCCTACAGTGAGGGATTGAAGGGCTTGGAATATGATATTCCGGAGGCCAAAGGATCTGGGATAAAAATCAAGAATCACCTACCCAGCAAAACTGAGTATCATGTTCCAGGAAAAAATATGGTCATTCAGTGGAATAGAGTACTTTCAAGCATTCTTGAGGAAAAAACCAGAGTTGAATAGAAAATTTGACATTCAGATACAAGAAGAAAGAGAAGCTTGAAAAGGTAAACAGGGAAAAGAAATCATAAGGAACTTATCAAAATTGAAGTACTTATATTCCTATGTGGCAAAACAATAACTTAAAAATTATAACTTATGAAACATTTCTCAGTATGTGAATAGATAAAGGGAATAGAAATGTATATATCTGTATATATATATATATATACACATATGTATATATACACACATACAGATATATGTCCAGATAGGATGGTATATGGTAATATGAAAACATGTGTGAGTGTGTGTATATATGTCTACAGGTATACATAGAATGAATTCACAGGACCAATAGAAAAGGAAGGGATGATACTTATAAGGTGAAATTAAGAGGTGGGATAGGAATATAATGAGAGAAGATGGGGAAAGACAGAATGGGGTAAATTATCTCATACAGAAGAGGCAAGGGAAAATTGTTACAATGGTGGGGAAAAATAAAAAAGGAAAAAGGGAATAAGTCAGCCTTATTCTCATTGAATTTGGCTTAGGGAGGGTATGACATACACACTAAATACAGTATCTCACCCTACAGGAGAGTAGAGGGGAAGGGGAAGAGAGGGAGGATAATGGAAGGGAAGGGAGGCTGAGGGGGAGAGAAGTTGGAAGCACCCACTTTTGAAAAGGGAAAGGATCAAAGTAGAGAATAGAACAAGTTGGGGGGTGAGATAGGATAGAGGGAAATTTAGTCAGTCTTCCACAATATATCCACTATAGAAATGTTTTTCTTAGATTCGTATGTACAACCTATATTAATTACTTATCTTCCCACTGAAAGTGGGTGACAAGGGAGGAAGGGAAACAATCTGGAATCCAAAATTTTAAAATTATATATATATATATATATATATATATATATATATATATATATAATTAATATTTTACATGTTACTGGGAAATGAGATATATAGGCACTGGGGCTTAGAGATCCACCGTTCCCTCCTGGAAAGTCAAAGGTGGAATGGGGGAAGATATGGGAGAGACAGATAAATTGGGGGAGGTGATATTCAGTGGGAACGCTGTTTTGGGGTGGTGGGTAGGGAAAATTGTGGACAAAATTGGTAACTCAAAATCTTGTGGAAATCAATGGTGTAAATTAAAAGAGAGAAAAAAAATTAAAAAAAAAAAAGCTCAAAAAGCGTTCACCGTTTATTCTCGAAACATTTGGGAGTCACTAGGGTTTATTGGCTAGGAAAGTATCAGGGTCAATTTCTTAAGCAAACAAACTTAGGTAACTGTGCAGAGTATGGATTAGAGAGGGGAAGACACTTAATCCTAGTTCAATTGGTGATCTCAGCAACCCCCAAGACTTTAATTATCATCTCTATGCTTATGATTTTGCTCCAATCTCTCAGCTGACCTACAGTGTTGCATCTCTAAATGCCTCTCAGACATCTTGGACTGTATGTCCAGTAGATATCTTAAACTCATGTCCGAAACAGATCTCATCTTTCCCCCCTCAATCCTCTCCTGCTACCTTCCCTATGATTATAGAGGACAGCACTATCTACCCAGTCCCTAAGACTCACAGTCTAGGAATCAGGCTGCATTCCTCCTTATCTCTCTCCCCCTTATCTAATATAGTCCTGAATTCTTTCAAGTCCCAACTAAAATACTATCTTTGTTAATAATTGTCTTGTTATCTTACTGTGACTTGCTTCATATGTATTTGTTTGCATTGTTGTCTCCACTATTTGATCATAAATTCCTTGAGTACAGGGATAATATTTTCCTCTTTTTCTATCCTTATACTTAGCACAGTCCCTGACACATAGTAGGTGCTTAATAAATGTTTATTGATTGATTGAAGTCAGGGAGACCAATGAGAAGGATGTGAAAACAGTCCAAGTAAGAGGCACAAAGCACTTGCAATGGAGTGGTGACTGGCTCTCTTCTGCATCTACAACCTGCACCCTCACGCACAGTAGGCAATCAAGGAAGGGATATGGAAGCCCATCTCCAGGGCCATCTTTCTTTCCTTCACTTTCTTCCCATGCCTTTCCTCTCAATATTGAGTGCCTTTCTCTGCTTCTCTTTATTCCTATATCACACAAACTCCATGAAGATTAATAGCAGCTCATTGCTGTTGATTTCCCCTGAACATTTACATAATTTAAAGATATGTGATTTTATCAATGTGGGTTCTGTTGCTCTCTCACTGACCTTCATTCTGAGCCCTCTTAGCCTAAGAAGCCAGTTTAATGCATTGCTGTGTCCATAGCAGGCAACCTTGCCGTGATGAGCTCAATCTACTTGACTTTGAACATCAGTCAGAGTCCATCCAAGGTGCCCTCATGGCCTTTGTGGCTTGGTAGGACCTGCTAGAGCTTCTACAAAATAGGCAGATCTACTCCACCGGCAGGGTCTTCATTACCTTGAGCCCCTTCCACACCCTGATGAGCAGTCCAAGGTGTAATTTAGTGAAGTTTTCCGTGACAGTAGGAAGAAGCTTCTCACAACTAGACAGTAATGTGCTACTGTTTTGGTGTAGAAATGACACTGAGAGGGTCCTCTATCTGGGGAGTAAATGGACTTGGGTTTCTAGTCTTTCTTACTGAGTGAATGAGAGAAAGAGATGAGCATAGAAGTGGTTGGGGCAACTCCTGGGATTAGGCAAGTCATTTTTATGTCTCTACATTTAGCCATTTTGTTCGGAGAGCAATAGAAGGACTCCAAACTTCCACACTAGGCTCAGGCTGAGCTGCTGGAAGTGGATGCGTTCTTAACAATACCAGGCATGAAGACATAGATGAATAGAACAGAAGAGGTGTGATCACAGACCTTTGATGCAGGGGATCCTAATGGGGAAAACAACCTGACACATGAGTATCCCCTGGTGTCTAATGCTCAAATTGCCACATCTTTCCTCATTTTTCATAACCATTTAGAAGAGGGGAGAAAGTACAAAAAGCAAATGATCACTGCCCTCAAGAAGCCTCCATTCTATTTCAGGGACCTATGTCTAAAAAAGTGTCATGAAACCAAAGATACATAAATTCAAAATAATTGGGTAGGTGGAAGGAAGAGAAAGGATGCCTGTGGTATGTCCCATATGAAGTGAGCTTTAAAGGAAGCTTATAATTTGACAAGATGGAGGTAAAGAAGATGCACACTCCATGGGCAGAGAACAGCTTATACAAAGGCTTGGAGGCAGAAGATGAACTGTCGGGTAATGACAATAGCAAGTCAGTCAATTTGGCTGGAAAGCTGAGGACTCTAAAGAAGGCAATATGAAATAAACCCAGGAAGGGAAGATGGGTTCAGACTGTGGAGTGTTTTGCTAACTAGAGCAATATATCTTTTATCCAAGAGGTAATAGGGTATTATTGTTCTTAAATCAGGGGAGACCTGAGCTTTAGAAGTCCTGTATGGACGCCTTTGTGGAAGGTGGATTAGAAGTCCACCTTCATTGTGTTAACAATGGTTCCACCATTTCCTGTGTAAGTAGAAACAAACATCAGCAAACTAGTACTAATTGAGCCCTGCCTGTGTCCTCCTAATCCATAATGGGTGAGACTGAAGCCAGTCAGAAATCTCATAGAGAAACTTTGACTATGCCTGGAAATGGAATGCCTAGAAGAAAAAAGAACCTTTAAGAAAATGACTAAGATAAAGATGATTTCAAATGTTCAGATGCTGAAATGCTTCAAAACATTTTGCATAATTAGTGGCACACTCTCAAATGCACTTTTTTCCCCTGCATCCAAAATAATTGCTCCCTTTTAGCTAATGAATGTATGCATCATGGCAGATTCATATAAGAAGAACTAATTCTCAGATCTGCTTGCCCATTATCAATGAGACAGAACTTTACTTTTTTTTGTAAAGCTAAAGATCAATTTTAATTGTCAAATGATGTATGATACTGACACTGTTATGGTAGAACATGCTGATACCCAGTAGGAATAGAAAAAAAATTAATTTAATAAAATAGTTAAAATATGTGTATGTAGAAATAGCTTTTAGAAAAGATTTGAACAATTTGAGACAGAAAAAGGCCCTATTATAAATAGAAAGACTCAGATCTCTTTTTGAACAATGTAGAATATTGATTCACTTGTGTGGGATCAGTTTGATGTTTTAAAGATGGAAAGAAGGCTCTATGTTTATGCATTTTTAAAAATGGAAAAATATGGGAGTATTAGGAAAACTGTTTCAAGGACACCAAACATGTAGAAGACCATGGTGAGCACAATATGATACTTTACATATTTTTTATATACATGTTTATTGAAAAAAGACAGTATTTTTAATGATATAGAAACACTTGGAGATGGATGCATGCTGAAAGGGACTATTAACTTTTTTTCCTTTTATCAGGTTCCTTTAATTTTTTTAAATGCGTTATTAAATTCTGATTTACATCGTTCGTTTCCTCCAGATTTTGAGCTACAAATTTTCTTCCATTTTTCTCCCACCCACTGCCCCAAAATAGCAGACCCACAGGATATCACATCCTCCAATCTCCTCTCTCCCATAATTTCTCCCATACCCCTTTTGACTTTTCCAGTTGATATCTATGCCTCAGTACATGCATATCTTATTTCCCAAATATATATAAAATAGTATTAATAATAGAATATATATATATATATATACATACATATTTGATTTTAAAACTTTGAATTCCAGATTCAATCCCTTCCTTCATTTTCACACACCCTTACTGGGAGGATAAGCAGTTCAGTATAATTTGTACATGTGTGGCTAAAGCAAAACAATAACATAGTAGATATATTGTAAAAGACTGACTATGTTTCTCTCCCTCCTATCCCACTTCCCACTTGTTCTATTCTCTACTTTGCTACCATCCCTTTTCAAAATTGGGTGCTTCCAACTTCCCTCCCCCCCCCAAGCCTGTCCTCCCTTCCATCATACCCCCTTTCATCCCTTTGCCTCCCCACTTCCCTGTAGTGTGAGATACCGTATTAATATGTATTTCATTCCCTCCTCA
>NW_027186352.1:4157489-4162852 GCF_028583685.1 Petaurus breviceps papuanus
TCCTCTCTCACCTCTTAATTTAACCTTGTAAGTAACATTCCTTCCTGATAAATTGGTTCTGTTCCCTCTATCTATGTATACCTATAAACATATATACACACATTCACACATGTATTCATATGCCCATATATCCTCATATATAGACATATATATGTATGTATATATATGTGTATATATATATATATATATATATATACCCTTCTACTGAGAAAGTTTTCATAAGTTACAATTATTGTTTTTCCATGTAGGAATATGTTAATAGTTCAATTTTGTTAAGTTCCTTATGATTTGTTTTCCCTGTTTACCTTCTCACGCTCCTCTTGCTTCTTGTATGTGAATGTCAAATTTTCTATTCAACTCTGGGTTTTTCAGCAAGAATGCTTGAAAGTACTCTATTCCACTGAATGACCATATTTTCGCCTGAAACATGATACTCAGTTTTGCAGGGTGCCTGACTCTTGGTTTTAATCCCAGCTCCTATGACCTCTGGAATATCATATTCCAAGGCCTTCAAGCCCTCAATGTAGAAGCTGCCAGATCCTGTGTTATCCTGATTGTGTTTCCACAATGTTCAAATTGTTTCTTCCTGGTTGCTTGTAATACGCTCCTTAATCTGGGAATACCAGAACCTGGCTATAATATTCCTAGGAGTTTTCTTTTTGGGATCTTTTTTCAGGAGGTGATTGGTGGATTATTTCAACCTCTATTTTGCCCTCTGGTTCTAAAACATAAGGGCAGTTTTCTTTGAAAATTTCTTGGAGGATGATTTCTAGGTTCTTACTTTGATCATGGCTTTCAGATAGTCCAATAATTTTTTAATTATCTCTCCGGATCTATTTTTCAAGGTCAGTGGTTTTTCCCATGAGATATTTCACATTGTCTTCTATAATTTCATTTGTTTGGATCTGTTTAACAGCATCTTGATTTCTCATAAAGTCATTAGCTACCATTGGCTCCAATCTAATTCTGAAGCAATGTTTCTCCTCAGTGAGGTTTTGAGATTCTTTTTCCATCTGGCAAATTCAGCTTTTTAAGGCATTCTTCTCCTAATTGCCTCTTTGAGTGTCTTTTGCCATTTCAGTCAGTATGTTTTCTAAGGTATGATTTTCCTCAGTCAGGCTGTTGACTCTCATTTCATAATTTTCTTGCTTTGTTCTCATTTCTCTTCCCATTTTTTCCTCCAGCACTTTTATCTGCTTCTTAAGGTCCCCTATGGCCTGTAACCAGCTTGTATTTTCCTTTGAAGCTTTTCATGCCGGAGCTCTGACTTCACTGTTTTCCTCCTATTCCATGCTTTGCTCCTTTGTGTCCCCAAAATAGGAATGTAATGTTGGAATCTTCTGTCTGCTTTGTTTCCTTTGCCTGGTTATGTCGCCCCTCAGTCACTTGACCCCTGGGCTTTTTGCCACAGTAGGACTCTGCCCCCAGACAGGGGAGTTTTCATCCCAAATGCTGAGGTTTTCTCATCTGCTGGAGTTATTGGATGGGTGTCCTCTCTGAGGTCTCCCCATGCTCGGGCAAGCTGGACACGCACCCCAGGCCCTCTACCCTAGACTTCAATCCAGATCCAAGCAGGTTAAAGCAAGAGTGATTACCCCTCAGACTACACTCTGCAGACCAGGATCTGAAGCTGCCAAGTGGTGCCCCAGCATCTCAGAGGATCCTTGCCCTGGGGGCAAAAGCCAGGCACTCCCCCTTCCTGGGGAGTTATCCTTAAGTCTACTGACTGTTTATGGTCAATTGGCCACTAAGGGGGAAGGAAACAAGCATCTGCACAGCATCTGGGACATGTTTAGTCCTTTAAAAATATCATCTCATTCAATCCACAAAACCACCTGGGGAGGGTAGGTGATGTTAGCATCCCAGTTTTACAGTTGAAACAACTGAAGCAAACAGAAGGTAAGTGACTTTCCTAGGGTGTCATAGCCATGGGTCTCTGAGGAGAAATTCAAGCTCAGATTTTCCTGATTTCAGGTCCAGCACTCAGTGAGCTGCCACAAGATGCCTCAAAGATCAGAATTTGGAGGGGGGGAGCAGAGATGAAGTAGAAAATTTAAATAATTTACCCTGAATTCTTTATATGAGTAATGGATTTTTAATGGAAAATATATAAGAAGTGAATATGGTTCCTAATAGAGGATGTATCAATAAAACATTTATGTAAAAGGTCAAGAATGAAATTTTCTTTCTATGTCAGATCCCATAAGAACCATCAAAAGTACCAGAAATTCATTCAGCAAAGAAATGATTCCTAAATTATTGTCATGGGCTTTTAAGTGGAGGTGATTGGGCTGGATGCCAAAGTTATGGGTCGTTGATTTCATTTCCCTTTGGGGTGCATGATTTTAAGTAAGGTCTTCCTTGGTAAGGGAGGATGGTTGTGATGGAGAGATGATGGTATTGACAGTGAGAAGTTGGGGATTTATTGCCTCATCTGGCACCTTCTTTAACTGTTTGGCCTCAGCCATAGTTACTGAACCTGACTCCCTAATGCTGAAGCTTTATTTGTTCATTATTTTATGGTAATTGTTCATGATTTTGTCCAATCTACGAAAAATCCCCCAAAAAGAAAAGAATAGGGAAAAGGTGACCTCCAGCAGCATCATTTATGTGCCCTATCCGTAAGCAAGGCTATGAGCGTGCATTGGGGAATTCAGAACAGGCACAGAAAAGCTCTCACTGCTTCTGAGTTTCTTTAAGTGTCTTCTCCCAGGACGACCCTCTTGACCTTTCTGACCAGACGTTTCTCTGATCAGAAAGTTGTGCGGATACAAGTGGTGTCCTCAGACCCTTCTAGGCAGAAGAGCCCACTAATGACACCACTCAGTGCTCCACCTTCTCACATAGAAAAGCTGTGCCCTCCATCCTAAGATTTATGGGCTGAGAGAACAAAAAGCAGGACTCCCAGATTGGTGCAATCAACCACCACTTCAAATGATAATTTCCTCATTCTCTCTCAATTCCCAGGAAGCCTAAGTAGTACTAGTCCTGCATTTAAAAATGTAGGATTTGGCATCAATGGATTTGGGTTCAAATCTGACTTTATTTCTGACTAGCTATGTGACCTGAACAACTCTCAGGGCCTCTGTTAAACCTCTTAAATGAAGGGGTTGTTCTAGATGGCTTTGTAGATCTGCCCTCAGAAGTGGCTCAGTCCAAGTCATTTTGTAACTGAGGACCCTGATGCCCAGAGCGAAAAAGGCACTTTTTCTTCAGCACACAACTAGAGAGACAGAGTTAAGATGCAAACCCAGGTTCTCTGTCTTATACTCCATCATGCCAGCCCCAGCACCAGGATGTTTTATCTCTGAAGCATGGTGTTAGTGGAGGTGACAGAGGCCACTTCTCCCACCATGGGGTCAATCCAAGCATCAGAGACTTATTGGACCTTTGACTACATCACTGAGATTTGCCCAGGTTTCTGCTGCCACATATATAAAGTTCCAGACGCATATTCTAGTCAAATTAAGAACCAAGTTGATCAATGCAATAATTAGATGACCTTCATCAGGCACCCAGTTCCTCCCTAACTCCTCTCCCTTCCACTAGACTGCTGTAACCTGTACTGCTTAAAAAGGAGCTTTGACTTTCATTGTAAACATATCAGTAACTCAGAGCACAACTGGGGGATGGCACTTGTTTTATGCCTTCCAAGGACAGGAAGCTTCGTTTCATCCTTCAAGACACTCATATGTTGGATATAAAATAGATGTCAGGACCATCTGGCAAACTGTATTTAGGTGCATACATTGTATAGAGAACCTTTCAGCTATCCCTCTGAGATCAGTAACGGCTGAGATGGAGAGCTAGCCATAGGCAGATAAATCTGTGTGGAAGCAGTTAAGTACAGCAAATTGGGAAGGAAAATGATTCCAGCTTATGAAAAATGGGGAAGCATCTCACCACCTCTCTATAAGCACAACTGTCTGGGGAACAGATTTTACTTGTGATTACCAGGAGCTCATACAAGAACTCTTGAGTAAATTAATTTCATTGAGTGTTAAAAAAGGTCCTTTAGATTCACATCATGGTGAAGGCTGCTTCCAGAACAGAAAAAAAAAACAGCCTCTTTTTTGGCCAAGGGATAGGATTTAATAATTAGTGCTCCCTTTCATGGGGCCTCTAATGGAGACTAGTAATATAGGAAGAAGTAACAGAAGAAACATTTTCTGGGAAATTTCCATGATTCCTAATGTTCTCTTCTATCCCAAAGGACCAGATAAAACTCATAATAGTCTAGTCTATTTCAAGCATAGGCAGCAAGAAGGCACAGTAGATAAAGTTCTGGGCATGGAATCAGAAAGACCTGAGTTCAAATGTGACCTCTGAACACATACTAGCTGTGTGACCTTGGTCTAGTCACTTAACCCTGTTTGCCTTCGTTTCCTCATTTGGAAAATGAGCTGGAGAAGGAAATGGCAAATCACTTCAGTATCTCTACCAAAAATATCCTGAATCGGGTCCTGAAGAGGCAGACATGGCTGAAATGGCTGAACAACAAAATCCATCTAGAATTGTGACTCATTAGGTAAGTTTCACTGTTGAAGATAACTTGCATTCAGTCCAATGTGACTCAAGAGGCATTTCGTATATGTAAGTGCCCATCACTCCAGGTGCTAGGTATTGAGGTATTGTGGTGTTTCTAATTATTAGTGTCATTAAGACCAAAAAGAAAAGAAAAGAAATAGTCCTTGTTTGTAAGGAGATCTGTTTCTTTCAGTCAAGAAGCATTTTGATAGGTGCTTCTCCTAAATAGACCTTCAGCAGCTGCTCTTCATACTGCAATGTGGTATAGTGGAACAGAGAAGTCTCAGGCATTTACTCTCTCATCAACATTCACAGCCCTGGGCTTAGAAATGGATCCCAGGCATGGAAATGGTATTGGCCCAGCACTTTAAGGCTTACACAGCATTTTTTGTCACAATCAACCTGGCAGGTAGGTAATGCAAATATTATTGTTCCCATTTTCAGGTAAAGAAACTATGACATTTCTGACATCCTGAGCATGTCTATGCCTTAACTCCTTCACTCAATCCATTATCTCTGATTCCTCCCCAAAGTCCTGCCTCTGTCCAGGAATGCCCCTTGACCTCTGACACTCAAGCTTTTTCTCCTCTAAACTCGCCCATATCTAGGCACTGCCTTACCTCCAAGCACCCTCCAAGACATGCAATATGTGTTCCCTACCTTCCATTCCCCCGGATTTTCCTGATTCTTTTTAGGTAATACTTTCTTTGAAGGCAGTAATTATGTTCCTTTCTCACATTTGAATCATTAGCCTTTAACACCATAGCACGTGCCTAATGCACAGTATTAAAGTCTCTCCTCTCTCTCTCTCTCTCTCTCTCTCTCTCTCTCTCTCT
>NW_027186352.1:4167852-4168083 GCF_028583685.1 Petaurus breviceps papuanus
AGCTTTTAAGTATCATCCCTTCCTGTTGAATTGGTCCTGTGCCCTCTATCTATGTATACCTGTAAACATGTTGTAATGCAAATGTAAATTTTAAAGATCTTCCCTGCCCCTAGGCTAAAGTGCACCAGAAGCCTGGGGAGGGAGGCTTGTTTTTCAGTAGATACTTTTTGATTGGCCAGTGGGTCAATAAGGTTGTTACATTCTCTGAGCCAGGAGAAGGCTATATAAGCC
>NW_027186352.1:4168093-4208659 GCF_028583685.1 Petaurus breviceps papuanus
TAACCCATTTTGAGTTGCTTTCCTTTAACAAAGCAGATCCAAGAACCTGTGGTAGCTGCAAACCCTGAGGACGCTTGGGGTGCTTGCTGCTACAGTGAGCTTTTGAATTTCCTTTTCTATCTGGCAAACTCGACTTTTTAAGTCATTTTTCTCTTTATTGGATTTTTGGGCCTCTTTTGCCATTTGAGTTAATCTATTTTTTAAGGTATTATTTTCTTCAGTCATATTGTTGACTCTCTTTTCATGATTTTCTTGTATCATTTTCAATTCTCTTCCCAAATTTTCCTCCACTTCTTTTACTTTATTTTCAAACTCCTTCTTCAGCTCCTTCCTCCATGGCCTGTAACCAATTCATATTCTTCTTGGAAGCTTTTGGTGCAGGAGTTCTGACTTCATTTTCTTCCTCCTGTTCTATGCTTTGATCCTTTTTGTCCTCCAAAAATGAATCTAAAGTTGGATTTCTATGCTTACTTTGATTCCTTTGCTTGCTCATGTTGCCACTCAATTACTTGTCTTTTGAGCTCTTTGCCACAGTAGAACTCTGCTTCCAGGGGAGAGAGGTTTGTCCCCAATCACTGGGGGTATTGCAGCTGCCGGACCTATTAGGAGGGTGCTGTCTCTGAAGCCCCAACAAACTCTGGCTCACTGGTCATGCATCTCAGGACAACCACTCAAGACCATGATCCATACCAGGAAAGTTAAAGCAAGAGCAATTACCCTCTGATTGCTAGCTTGCCCCCCACACAATCTGCAGGCCAGGAGCTCTGAAGCACCCACATGGAGTTAGTTGCAGGGCCACTGCACCTCCAACAATTCTAGCTCTGGGGCAGGGGCTGGACCCATTCCTTTCCCCCTCCAGTTCCAACAGAGTTCCACCCTTACCTTTTACTTTGTCTTTGGCTTTTAGGAGTTGATAATTTTAGAAACCGCTCCTGCTGCTGGTGACCTAATCACCCTAAGTCTGCTCCAGCTGCTTCCGGTTGGGGCTGCCCTGGGGCTAAAACTTTGGGCTCATATGGGCTGGGCTTTGCTCCCAGCACACTGCAATGGACCCTTCCTGCTGGCCTGCTGGGGCTGCCTTTAGCAGCAGATTTGTTTCTCTCTGTTACTTTGTTGGTTCTGTAGCTCTAAAGTTTGTTAGGATTATGTTTTATAGCTATTTAAGGAGGCTATGGGGGGAGCTCAAAAAGTTATCCTGCTACTACGGCACCATATCGGCTCTGCCCCCCAAGATCTTGACATCTGATTCGCATCTCCACTGTGTCCCTGGAGCAGCTGTGGCTGCTTTAGGAATTGACGACACGATAGACTCCAGCTGTCCGAAAGATACACCCCAGCTAAGATTAACTCACTGGGTGCCCACAGAAGGAGAGGAAGAACCAGGAAGCCAGGACTTGGTCAGCCATTTGCTACTTTCCTAGTATCATAACGATAGCCCACAAATACACATTTTTAAAAATTAATCACTTTTGAGTGAATAATAGATTAAAGGAGAGAGAAAATTACTAGGGACATATGAACAACAGAATTAAACAAGCCAATGTCTCATGCTTAACCCTAGAACCCTGAGGGTAGAAATATTGACCCTCTGGAGCTTAAGCCTGAAAGGGGACGTGGAAGGGGATGTGGCCCTAGAGCGGTGATATAAGTAGGTAATAAATGCTTCCCCGCACACTCATTCATTCAATCATAGGGCCTTTATGAATATTTATTAAAATGAAATAAGTAGAAGCACTCCTATCCTAGTCCTGACTAACTTCACTAATTTGTCCCCACACTATTTCCATACCTCCACTTCACTCCTTCTCCCTTTCTGTGCCTTGTGCACAGAAATGTCAGTTTCTTTCCCATTAAATTCCCTGTCCCATTTCTCCACTGTTTAAAATGTTGAACTGGACCACCTTTGCCTGTTGATAAGCCTGTCCAAGCAACCAGTCTCTTCAGCTTGACCCTTTTTAGCTTTATAGCTTAGAATGAAACTTTTTTTAACATATTCTAGGTTCTAATCCAACTTAACAGCTCACTACGATTGAACAGATAATAAAAGGCAGAAAACACCTATCTCCTCATTGATTTTTTTGCTTTACTAATTTTCTTCCTGGAGACCTCATAGGACAGTATGGACAAAACTAGACTTAAAGTCAGAGGGTCTGGGTTCAAATCCAAGGCTTGCCATTTACTGTCTGTTCACACTCAGTCAAGCCATTCCCCTCCCTTGGTCTCAGTTTACTCATCTTTCACATGAGGATGTCAGATTGAGGTTCTCTGAGGTCCCTTCCAGTTCAAATGAAATGACTCAATGTTCAATTTTATATCTTAATTCAAGACCCAACTTCTCCCCATGGACATTAGCATTCCAGACTAGAGCATTTCCACATACCATGATACATATCCATAATCCATCGCCTACATCTCCATTGCTCTAACAGGCAACTCACTCAGATGATCCCTTAGGCAACTGTCATCACAATTAAAGGGAGAAAGATGAGGGCATCACAGCTGTTGTAAGATATTTAAGACTGTGTGCATGCAAAGACTTAGAGTAAAGAAGAGGGAGGTAGGAAACATTGCTTTGAACCTTTGACCCATTGTATTTGGGATGACGAAATGACTAGGTCTGCATGGACATGTTGTCCATTTTTTTAAAAGGTTTGAGATCACCTTAAATATCTCACAGCAGTCCAAATGTCTTAAAATAACTAATACACAAAACTGATGCTTTTTAGATATTAAGAAATATCCTGACATTATTGTATTTAATAATATTACTTTGTTCAAATTTATAAGCCGTGAAAATGTAATGAATCCAGTGATTAGTATGTAATTATGCTGTGGCCTGCCAGTGTGGAAGGGTAGACTTAATGGCTGAGGTTAAAAGAATGGGAATTCATTCCTAAATTTCTAAAAAAATACATCAAACTCCATGGCTGAAGTACGGCCCAGAATGGGGTCAAAAGGAGATTAGTTTTGCATAGGGGGAGGTGTTTGGTTTCAAACAAATTTGGAGAGCAAAACATTCAAGAGATGACTGGAGGAGTAGTGTGGTTCACCTGGACTGGGTTAGGAATTTTTCATATTGAAGATTTGCAAGTTCTTTCTCAGTCTTGTAATGGCCTTAATAGAGTAGGAAAGGAGACTACAAAATTCTGAATATTTCTCCTACCATAAGTTTCTCTATGCTTAGTCATTTTCAGTCATGTTGGATCCCTTGTGGTTCCTTTGAAATTTTGTTGTCAAAGATACTGAAGTGGTTTGACATTTCCTTCTCCAGCTCATTTTCCAGATGGGGAAGCAGAGGTTTAAAAGGATTAAGTGACTCTCCCAGGGTCACATAGTAAATGTCTGAGGTCACATTTAAACTCAAGAAGATGAGTCAATTTCTGGGAGCCAAGGAGGTGGGGTAAGTAGTCAATCTTTGTAACTCTCCCATATTTATATCCAAACAACCATTAATAGCACCCCAGTGCAAATCCTGGAACAGTAGAGCCAGTGGAAAGTGGTCTTTTAGCCCGGGACACTTGGAGGATAGACAAGAAAAAGTCAATCTCATTCTAGTAAAAGGGGAGTGCATTCTAGGACAGGAAGCATCCCAGTAAGTCCCACCTAAGCAAACTAGTGGGAGATCCTGAGTCCCAATGTGGGGGAGAAGGCAAGTGCCAATAGCAGACCCCAACACTCACATGCCTCAGCATAGCCAGGGGAATGAGCAGACTCCAGATTCAAGACTGTAGCCATAGGCAAAAAGTCATGTTCTGGCAACCAGACCTCCACATACATCAGCACAGCCCAGAGGCAACCAGGCATCTTTCAAGGGCCAGACCTCCACATGCTTCAGTGTAGCCCCAGGGAAATGCAGAAAAAGCCCACTGGGTCTCAGCACATGACAGACATCACCACTGGGACCTGTGCTCAGCACCAGATAAGCTGCAAGACTCCTACAACCTCCATCAGTGTAGGCAAATCCACCACATCCCCTCAATACAGTACCAGACACATGGGGCCCCAGTGGGCCTCAAGGGAACATCAGTGCACAAACAGGTGAGTAGGCAGGGTCTACATTCCCTGGAACAAGAAGCCTAAGACAGAGGCCCTTACACCCTGGAAGAAGAGATCAAATTTAAAAGAAAGGGAAAAATCAAAAAGACCATAAAACAACAACAATAACAACTACAAAATAATCTGACCACAGCAAGTTATTATGGTGACAGAGAAGAAAAAGACACAAACTCAGAAAAGAAAAGCAATGTCAAAACACCAATGGACAAAACCCCAAAGAAAAATGGTCAGTGGTCTCAGCCATAGAAGGAACTCATAGAATAGCTCAAAGAGGAGCTTTAAAATCATATAAGAAAGGTAGAAGAAAAATTTGGAAAAGAAATGAGAGTGATGCAAGAGAATTATGAAAATGGAAAACTGCTTAAAACGTAGTTTGGAAAAATGGAAAAGGAGATGCAAAAAACTCCTTAAAGAATAAAATTGGCCAAATGCGGAAAAAAAGCGCAAAAGCTAATTGAGGAAAACAACACCTTAAAAATTAGAATTGGGCAAGTGGACGATAATTACCCTATCAGAAATCATGAATCAAACAAATTTGAAAGAATGAAAAAAATAGAAGAAAATGTAAGCAATCTAATGGGGAAAACAACTGACTTGGAAAATAGATCTTGGAGAAATGGTATCAGAGTCATTGAACTAACTGAAAGTCATAATCAAAGGACAACATCTTTCAAGAAATTATCAAGAAAAACCGCCTTGATGTTCTGAAACCAGAGGGTAAAATAAGCATTGAAAGTATCCACTGATCACTTCAGGAAAGAGATCCACAAATAACATCTCCAAAAAAACATTACAGTCAAATTTCAGAACTATCAGGTCGAGGGGGAAAACATAAGTAGCCAGAAAGAAGCAATTCAAATATCGAGGAGTCACAAATAGGATTACACAGATTTGGCAGCTGCAACACGAAATGATCATAGGTCATGGAACATATTAGAGAAGGAAAAGTTCCTAGGACTGCAAACAAGAATCACTTACCCAGAAAAAATTAAGCATAATCAAAGGAAAAAATGACCATTCGATTAAATAGAAGAATTTCAAACTTTCATAAGGAAAAGATCAGAACTAAGCCAAAAACTTGACCTCCACTATCAAGGCCCAAGAAAATAAATAGGTTAACAAAAAGAAAGGAAAGAAAAGAAAACATAAGGGACTCAATAGAGCTAAACCATTTATATCCCTACTTGGGAAGATGATAGTTGTAATTCTTAAAATGCTGTATCATGAAAAGGAATATATATATAAATATATATATATATATATATATATATATATATATATATATATATAGACAGAGGATATAGGTATAGAGTGAATTTGAAGCAATTGCATAAAAAATGTTAAGGGCTGAGAAAGAGTAGTACAATGGGTGAAGAAAGAAGAGAGAGATAGAATGTGAGTAAATTAATTCAATATTAGGAAAACTATCAACTCAAATGACTATATACATAACAAAACCAGCAGAAATTATATAATTATCTGAATAGATACTGAAAAACCTTTTGAAAAAATACAGGAACCATTCTTAATAAAAACACTAGAGTGTATAGGGAGTGTTCCTTAAAATGGTAAATAGTATCTATCTAAAACTAACAGAAGGCATTATCTATAACTGCAATAAGCTAGAAGTCTTCCCAATAAGATCAGAAGTCAAACAGGGATATTCATTAGTACTATCATTATTCAATATAGTTCTAGAAATCGTAACTCTAGCAATAAGAGAAGAAGAAGAAATCAAAGGAATTAGAATAGTAAATGAGGAAATAAACTATCAGTCTTGGAAGATGTGATTGTATAGAGTATCAAGTAATATATTACTCGAGATTTTTGACAACTTTAGGAAAGTTGCAGGATATAAGATGGGACCATAGAAATTATCACCATTTCTTAATTAAATTTTATGTTTATTTTTAGTTTACATCATTCATCTCCACAAGATTTTGAGTTACAATTTTTCTACCAATCTTTCCCCTACCCAACACCCCTAAACAGCGAAAGCACTGTATACTCCCCCTCAGTCTGCTCTCTTCTTTATCCTCCCCCATGCCCCCTGACTTTCCAGCAGTGCAAAATGGATCTCTATACCCCAGTGCATGAATATCTTATTTCCCAGCTACATGTAAAAAATTTATATATATTTAAACATTTGATTTTAAAACTTTGGTTTCCAGATTCTTTTCCTTACTCCCTCATCACCCACCCTTACTGAGAAGATAGGCAATTCAACAAAGGTTGTACATGGGTAGCTACACAAAACATTTCCATATTGGGTATATTGTAAAAGATTGACTCTATATCCCTCCATCCTATCCCACCCCTTCACTTGTTCTATTCTCTCCTTTGACCCTGTCCCTTTCAGAAGTGTGTACTTCCAACTTGCCCCCCCAAACTTGTCCTCCCGTCCATCATCCCCCATTTCATCCCTTTCCCCCTTACTCTCCTGTAGGGAGAGATACGCTATTTATTGTATATGTCATTCCCTCCCTAAGCCAAATTCACTGAGAGTAAGGTTGACACATTCCCTTTTGCCTTCCTATTCTTCCTCTCCATTGCAATAGTTTTCCCTTGCCTCTTCTATATGGGATAATTTACCCCATTCTGCCTCTCCCCATATACTCTCATTATATTACTCTCTCAACTCTCAATTTCATCCTTTAAAGTATCATCCCTTCCTATTGAACTGGTACCCTGCCTTCTGTCTATATATACATGTACACATATATATGCACACTCACAAATGTATTCATATGCCCACATATCCTCCTGTATACACATATGTATGTACATATACATACATATACGTGTGTGTGTGTGTGTATATATATATATATATATATTATTCCTTTCCATGATCCTCATACTGAAAAAAGTTTCATAAGTTAAAATTATCGCTTTTTTCCTTGTAGGAATGTAAATAGTTCAACTTTGATAAGTTCCTTATGATTTCTTTTCCCTGTTAACCTTCTCATGCTTCTTGTATCCGAGTGTGAATTTTTCTATTCAACTGTTTTTTTCATCAAGAATGCTTGAAAGTCCTCTATTTAACTGAATGACCATATTTTCCCCTGAAACATGATACTCAGTTTTGCTGAGTAAGTGATTCTTGGTTTTAGTCCCAGCTCCTTTGACTTCCACAATATCATATTACAAGCCCTTCAATACCTCAATGTAGAAGCTTCCAGATCCTGTGTTATCCTGATTGTGTTTCCACAATATTCAAATTGTTTCTTCCTGGCTGCTTTAATATTCTCTCCTTAATCTGGGAACTCTGGAACATGGCTATAATATTCCTAGGCATTTCTTTTGGGCATCTTTTTTGAAAGGTGATCAGTAGATTCTTTCAATCTCTATTTTGTTCTCTGGTTCTAAAACATAAGGCCAATTTTCCTTGAGGATTTCTTGAAGGATGATTTCTAGGTTCTTTTTTGTCATGGCTTTTGGGTAGTCCAATAATTTTTAAATTATCTCTCCTGGATCTATTTTCCAGGTCAGTGGTTTTTCCAATGGGATGTTTCACATTGCCTCTTTTTTTCATTTGTTTGTATCTGTTTAATAGTATCTTGATTTCTCATAAATTCATTAGCTTCCATTTGCTCCAATCTAATTCTGAAGCAATGATTCTCCTCATTGAGCTTTTGAGATTCTTTTTTTTTCCATCTGGCAAATTTGACTCTTTAAGGAATTCTTCTTCTCCTTGACTTTTTGAGACTCTTTTGCCATTTGAGTTAGTCTATTTTTTAGGGTGTTATTTTCTTCAATCAGGTTATTGACTCTCTTTTCATGATTTTATTCCATCTTTCTCATTTCTCTTCCCAGTTTTCCTCCCCTTCTCTTTTTTAGTTTTCAAAATCCTTCTTAAGCTCCTTTGCAGCCTGTAAGCAGCTCATATTTTTCTTGGAAGGTTTTGGTTCAGGAGTTCTAACTTCATTGTCCTCTTCCTGTTCCATGCCTTGATACATTTTTCCTCAAAAAAGAAGTCCAAAGTCAGATTTCTGTGTTTACTTTTCTTCCTTTGCTCGTTCATGTTGCCACTCAATTATTTGACTTTTGAGCTTTTTGCCACAGTAGAACTCTGCTTCCAGAATGGAGAGAGCTTTGCCCCAAAGTGCTGGGGTTTTCTCAGCTGCTGGAGCTATTAGTTGACTGTCCACTCAGAAGCTTCCACTGGCTCTGGCAAACTGGTCACACACCACAGGTCCTCCACTCAAGACAGAGATCTAGTTCAAAGAAGGTTAAAGCAGACTGTTTCCTGGGTTCCCCTACAATCTTCAAGTCAGAAGCTCTGGAGCCGCCATATGGCAGTGGCTGTATGGCTGCCATGCCTCAGCCACCTCTCCCTCGAAGGGGCAGAGGCTGGACCAATCTCCCAGACTCCCTATTCCCAAAGTCCAAACCACACTGACCGCTCACTTTGTCTTTGGCATTAATGGGTTGATAATTCTGAAAACTACCACAGCTTCTGGTGATCTACTCTCCCAATATCCCTCTATCCAAGACTGGTTTGGCCACCCTGGGGCTAAAATCTCAGACTCGGGGTGGCTGTGCTGTGACCAACCCTTCCTCCCCAGCCTACCAGGTTGTCTTCAGTGGGAGGTTTGTTTCTTTCTGTCACTTTTTGGGTTCTGTACCTGTAAAATTTGTTTAGAGTCATTTTTATAGGTATTTGAGGTGATTATGGGGGGAGCACAGGGAGCCTTCCTGCTTCCATGCTTCCATCTTGACTCCTCCCCCTTCACCATTTCTTTATGTGAACAATGGAGCCCAGAAGCAAGAGATAGGAAGAGAAATTCCACGTAGAATAACTGTAAACAATATAAAATACTTGGGAGTCTATCTTCTAAGACAAACCCAGGAAGATATGAGCACAATTACAAAACATTTCATACAAATAAAGTCGTATCTAAACAATTGGAAAAATACCAATTGCTCATGAGTAGGTAAAGCCAATATAATAAAAATGACAATTGTACTGAAAATATTTTTCTTATTTGGTGACACCAAATCAAACTACTAAAAACTATTTTATAGAACTAGACAAAAGAACAAAATTATTTTGAAAGAATAAAATATCAAGATTATAAAGGGGATTGATGACAAAAAAAAATACAAAGGAAGGTGTTCTAGAAATGCCAGATATCAAACTATAGAACAAATAAATAATCAACAAAAGCATCTGGCACTGCCTAAGAAATAGAGTGGTGGATCAATGGATTAGATTAGGTATTCAAGACAAAGTAATCAATGAACACAGTAACCTACTGTTTGATAAACCCAAAGACCCAACTCACTATTTGACAAAAACTCCTGGGAAAATTATAAAATAATAGAACACAAACTAGGTATCTATCAATATCTCACACCATATATCAAGATAAGGTCAAAATGTATGTATGATTTAGACATAAAGGGTGACACCATAACCAAATTAAAAGAGCAAGGAATAGTCTACCTGTCAGATGTATGGGGAGGGGAAAAAGTCGTGAGCAGAACAGGGAGCATTATAAAATGTAAAAGAGATAATTTGGTTCAATTAAGTTAAAAAGCTTTTGTACAAGCTTTATTGTACAAAGAAAACCAATGCATTTAAAATTAGAAGGAAAGAAGAAAGCTGGGAAACAATCTTTAAAGCAAGCTTCTCTGATTATGTCCTAATTTTTCAAATATATAAAGAACTGAGTCTTATATAGGAATATAAGTCATTCCCCAATTGATAAATGGTCGGTTTTCAGATGAAGAAATTAAAGCTCTCTATAGATATATGAAGAAGTGCTCTAAATCACTTTTGATTAGAGAAATGCAAATTAAAACAACTCTAACATACTGTGTCACATCGATCAGATTGCTTAATATGACCAAAAAAAAAAGAAAAGCAATAAATGTTGGAGAGGATGTGGGAAATTTGGGACACTGAGGCAACGTTGGTGTAGTTGTGAACTGATACAATTATTCTGGAGAGCAATGTGGAACTGTGCCCAAAGGAGTATTAAACTGTGTATACCTTTGACCTAGCACAAAGACACCATAAAAAAGGGAAAATGACCCACATGTGCAAACAAAATTTATAGCAGCTCTTTTTGTGGTGACAAAGAATTGAAAATTGAGGGAGTGCCCATCAATTGGGGAATGACTGAACAAGTTGTGGTATATGAATATAATGGAATATTGTTGTGCAATAAGAAATAATGAAGACGTATATTTCAGAAAATCATGGAAAGACTTGTATAAAGTGGTTCAAAGTGAAATAAGCATAACTAGGAAAACATTGTACATTATAATAGCAACATTGCGTGATCAACAATGAATGACTTAGCTCTTCTCAGCAACACAGTAATTCGAGAGAAATATAAAGGACTCTCAAAGGAAAATGCTATGCACATCCAGATAAAAAACTCTTGAACTCTGAATGCAGATTGAACCATATTTATCCCATTTATTTTATTCTTTCTTGTGTTTTTTTTTTCATTTTATCTGTTTCTTTTTTCACAGTTGGGACTATTGGAAACATATTTTATATGGTAGCACATCTATAAATTATATCAAACTGACTACAATTTTCAGAAGAGGGGAGGGGATAGAATAAGGGAAAAATGTAGAACTCAAAAAAAGCTTTTAAAATGAATGTTTAAAAATTATTGACATGAAACTAGGGGAAAAGTACTATTAAACTTAAAAAAAGAAGATAAATCTTCCTGACTCCAGGACTGCCATTGCCTGAGTCATCCTCAGTCAAAAAAGTCCCTTGTTTGTTCCATGCCATCTATGTGTCAGGCTGGAGATACATAGAGAAAATTAACAGAATGTCTTCTCTCAAGAAGCGTCCATTTTATCAGAGGCAACACAAAGTTATACTATGAGGTCTAAAGTAAATGTAACTAAAATAAATAGGAGGCAATTTGGGAGAGGACGGTGACTGCTGGTGGAGGAGGTGGAAGGATCAAGAAAGAAGAGCTTTGAAGCAAACCAGGATTCATGAGAGTTTGAGGTGATCTGGCAGCAAGCTGGCTAGAGCTCTGTGTCTAAAAGGATCTGTTTGAATGTGTTCTCAAATATTTCCTACCTGTGTGACTCTTAGCAGGTCACTGAAACATCTGTCTGCCACAGTTTCCTCATCTATACTTAGCTTAGCTAGGTTTAGCAATAGCACTTACCTCCCAAGGCTGTTGTGAAGATCAAAGGAAAAAAAATAGCATAAAACTTCCTATACCTTTTAGACTGGGTCCCCTCCACACTTAATCTTGATTAGGATTGTCTATGTTTTATTTAAATTCTCTCTAGAGAATCTACCAAACAAACTTCAACAACCTAATTCCTTTCTTATGCCAGGAATATGTCATTAAACTTTGTGTTATTTGTTATTACAGTTCTTCTGGAACCATGTCATGTACAAAGTGACAAGAAACATCACTCGCATGGCTACTAAACATGGTGGAGGTTTGGTTTGTTCATGGAGATGATTAATTATGATTATAGCGGCTAAAATGTCACATTTATATAAAGAAGAGAGGCATGCAGAAAGAGATACAAAGAAGGAAGGAAGGAAGGAAGGAAGGAAGGAAGGAAGGAAGGAAGGAAGGAAGGAAGGAAGGAAGGAAGGAAGGAAGGGAGAGAGGGAGGGAGGGAGGGAGAGAGGATTCTAATACTGAAAAGAAACGTGGAGAGAAACAAGTGAGTTGTTGAGAGGCACCAGGAGCTGCCTCAGCACGGGCTGACCTCTCCCGCAATGGAAGATCACAGTGGCAATTTGCCCAGTTTGTTGTAGATGTTTTGTTTTTTGGTTTTTTACTTTTCTTTGGCCAAGGATGAGGCGGGTTCAGCAGCCTCTGCAGGTCCTGTGGATTCCATGCTATTTGAGTTCTATGAGCTCTCATTCACAACCATGCAGTATCACTGAGAAAACCTTAGACTTGTGAAAATTCAGATCTCTGCAAAATGTCCCAGATGTGAACAAGGTTAACTCCCCTGTGCAATGTGACTGAAATCAATGACACAGAGTTTCTTGTAGGCTTGCTACCCAAGGGAGGCCTCATGGAGAAAGACAAGAGATTCCTTTGTCAAACCTGTGGCTTCTACATAAGAAACTCAAGCTGTGGAAATAGAGTCTACATAGGCTGACACAGTGGGTCTTACCCCGAACTAGAATGATCGTGGTCTAAATGGGACTTTGCATCAAGGTGGAATATTTAGAGGAAACTGACAATACTCCTTTGGGATGCCCCCAGCAGCAGTGGCCTCAACCTTGAGCCAGGAGGGCTTGCTTTCTTGCTCCATGTTCATGGCAGCTGAGGCCCTGATGTTTCCCTGTGGATGTTCTTTTCCCCTTCAGAAGCTCAGAATCCTTCCCCATTTGAATTTCTCCCTTCTTTTCTAGCATCCTGCCCTTGTGGGAGTCTATCCTTCTCCATCCTTTTCTGTCCCCATTCCAACTTGCCCCATGCACAGAAATTTGCAGCGTTATCCACAACTCTTGCCTCATCAAAGCAGAGTGATGAACTGGCATCTCAGGCCTTGGGCTGGCATCCAATGTAGACACCACCTAATTGGTTCACCCCAAGAGGCAGGATATAGCCAGCCCATGACCAGGCCTGGACTGAAGGGTAATAAGAGCTCAAGCTGATGCCCCCATAGGATGTTGTCTTTTACCAAGCACTTTACAGGCATTATTAGCTTATTTAATTCCCACAACCCATCTGGCAGGTACATGCTATCATATCCCCATTGTATAAGTAAAGAAACAGGATCAGCAAAAAAATCGATTTCTAGGAGGGGGGAGGGAGCCAAGATGGCAGCATAGAAGTAGGAAAACCCCCTGCAATCCCCCCATAACCACCTCAAATACCTATAAAAATGACTCTAAACAAACATTAGAGTGGCAGAACTCGCAGTGACAGTGAGAAAGAAACTTCCTGATGAAGACAGCCTGGCAGGTCATAAGCACATGGGTTTAGCCTCAGGGAGGCTCAAACAGCCACAGCTGGAGGGACTTCGGGAGAGTGGATCACCAGCAGCTGTGGGGGCTTCCAAAATTATCAACACTTACATGCCAAAGACAAAGTAAGAGGTCAATGGACTTTGGGGACAGGGGACCCAGGAGTACGGTCCTGCCTCTGCCTCCTAGAGGGAGAAGCACCTGGAGTTTAGTGGCTGCCACCAAGTGGCTGCTTCAGAGCTCCTAGTCTGCAAATTGTAGGGGATCCAAGCAACCCTTCCGAGGGGCAATCGCTCTTGCTTTAACTTGCTTGGATATGGTTTGCTGTCTAGGGTGGAGGTTCTGGGGTGGGTGACCAGATACCAGAGCCTGTGGAGGCTTCTGAGAGGGCATCCAACTAAGAGCTCTGGCAGCTGAGAAAACCCCAGCAATTTGAGAAGAAAAGCTCTCTCCATTGTTGAAATGGAGTTCCACTGTGGCAAAAAGCTCAAAGGTCAAGTAATTGCCAAAAAAAATGGCACCATGAGCAAGCAAAGGAAGCAAAGCAAACACTGCAATATAACTTTGGATTCCTTTTATGGGGACAAAATATATCAAAACATGGAACAGGAAGTATACAGCAAAGTCAGAACTCTTGCACCAAAAACTTCCAAGAAAAAATATGAACTAGTTACAGGTCATAGAGGAGTTTCAGAAGGATTTTGAAAACCAAATAAGAGAAGGCAGAGGGGTACAATTGGGAAGAGAAATGAGAATAATGCAAGAAAATCATGAACAGAGAGTCAACAATCTTGCTGAAGAAAATAACACCTTAAAAAAAAGACTAACTCAAGTGGCAAAAGAAGCTCAAAAAGCCAAGGAGGAGAAGAATGCCTTAAAAAGCTGAATGTGACAGATAAGAAAAGAATCTCAAAAGTTCACTGAAGAGAATCATTCCTTCAGAATCAGATTGGAGCAAATGGAAGCTAGTGACTTTATGATAAATCAATATACTAATAAACATATCCAAACAAATGAAAAAAGTAGGAGGCAATGTGAAATATACCATTGGAAAAACCATTGAACTGGAAAGTAGATCCAGGAGATATGATTTAAAAATTATTGGACTGCCTGAAAGCCATGATCCAACAAAGAACCTAGAAATCATCCTTCAAGAAATTCTAAAGGAAAATTGCCCTGATGTTTTAGAACCAGAGGACAAAAAAGAGATTGAAAGTATCTACTGATGACCTTTCAAAAAAGATGCCCAAAAGAAAATGCCTAGGATTTATTATAGCCATGTTCCAGACTTCCTAGATCAAGGAGAAAATATTACAAGCAGCCAGGAAGAAACAATTTGAATATCGTGGAGACACAAGCAGGATAACTCAGGATCTGGCAGCTTCTACATTGAGGGATCGAAGGACTTGTAATATGATATTGTGGAAGTCAAAGGAGCTGGGACTAAAACCAAGAATCACCTACCCAGCAAAACTGAGTATCATATTTCAAGGAAAAATATGGTCATTCAATGAAACATAGAACTTTCAAGCATTCTTGATGAAAAAAAAAGAGTTGAATAGAAAATCTGACATTTAGATACAAGAAGCAAGAGAAGCATGAGAAGGTAAACAGGAAAAAGAAACCATAAGGAACTTATCAAAGTCAAACTATTTAGTTTCCTACACGGAAAAATGATAATTGTAACTTACAAAACTTTTCTCAGTATGAGAATAATTGAAGGGAATATAAATGTGTGTGTTTGTGTGTGTGTTTATGTGTATACATAAATACATATGTCTATATTAGAGGGTATATGGATGCATGAAAACATATGTGAGTGTGTGTATATATGTGAAGAAGTATACATAGAAAGAGAGCACAGGACCAGTTGAATAGTAAGGGATCATACTTTAAAGGTGAAATTGAGAGGTGAGAGATGAATATAATGAAAAGAGATGGGGAGAGATAATATGGGGTAAATTATCCTATATAGAAGAGGGGAAAACTTTTACAATGGAGAGGAAGAATAGGAAGGCAAAAGGGAATGGGTCAACTTTTCTTTCATTGAATTTGGCTTAGGGAGCAAATGACATACACAATGAATAGGGTATCTCACCTTACAGGAGAGTAGGGTGGATGGGGATGAGAGGGGGGATAATGGAGGGGATGGCAGCTTCAGGGGGAAGGGAAACTGGAAGCACCCACTTTTGAAAAGGTACAGGATAAATGTAGGGAATAGACCAAGTGGGAGGTGGGATAGGAGGAAGGGAAATATGGTCAATCTTTTACAATATATCCACTATGGAAATGTTTTGTGTAGCTTCACATGTACAACCTATGTTGAATTGCTTATCTTCCCAGTAAAGGTGGGTGATGATGGAGGAAGGAAAAGAATCTAGAATTCAAAGTTTTAAAATAAAATGTTTAAAAAATTATTATTATTATTATTATTTTATGTGCAACTGGGAAAAAAGCTATCCAGGCAATGGGGTATGGAGATTCATCTTGCTCTACTGGAAAGTCAGAGGGGTGTGGGAGAGGATATAGGAGACAGCAGATTGGAGTAGGGGGCTTACATCGGATCACTGTTTTGGGTTGGTGCGTAGGGGAAAGACGGAAGGGAAATTTGTATTTCAAAATTTTGTGGAAATGGATGATGTAAACTAAAAATAAACATAAAATTTAATTTAAAAAATTGATCTCTAGTAAGTATCTGAGGTGAGACATTCCAGTCTTTGGCTCTCTGTCCAGCACTCCATCCCCTGAGTAACCTAGATACCTCAAAGTGCTTCATGTGGGCAGAGTCCCAAGTTTGGCAGGCGGGGAAGGCCAGGAAGTCTTCACAGAACAGCTGTAAAGACTTTAGCGCCCTTGAGAATTTCCTGGAAATGTTGTATCTCTTCCATCTGAGGATTCCCTGGTGAACCAAAGCATTAAAGTCTTAAACAGCAATAAAGAAATGAATATAAAAAGGAAGACCAAAGGAAGGGTCCTGGCATGCTTCCCGGGAGCTGGGACACAGAAGGGAGGTCTCTGCCTGAGCTCTCCCAGGCAGAGCTGGGTGGGCCACTGATGCGCAGCAGCTCCCCAGGCTTGGCCTTGAAAGCATGAACTCTACCTGAGTTCAACGGGTTTGTGGAAGGACAGAGAGAAATATCTCTAATAAGGTCAAGGATCCCACTGTCTTCTGGGAGGCTGCCTGCTAATGTGGAGAATGTCATGAGACTTAAAGGCAGGAGACTAGAATGCAAATCTTGCTTCTTATAATTGCTAGCTCTGTGACCCTGACAAAATCCTTTCATCTCTATGCACCACAGTCTCTTTATCTGTAAAATGGAGATGAGGGGACAGGCTACTTCTCAGGGCTCCATTGTGAAAAGAGCTGTCACCCTTCAAAAGAGGAGGGAAAGAGGAAAGGGGCGCTCAAGAAGATACATGGCCATGAATCACTTCAGGGACCAGCTGGCAAAAGGCCAGGGCAGGAGATGGGGTGGAAAAGACTGTGAGGGAGGGTTTGCTTCAACAGGAGAGGAGCCAAGAGCTGCATCAGGTAGGCCAGCACTCTGAGGAGCCAGGAATCCGCAGTTTCCTTTGGTGCCAGGGGGCCGGAAATCTCTAGAATCTAGAGAAAGGAGGTCAGTAGAAAGCAGCACAAAGGCACCTTTCTGGAGAGACTCCACAGGAAGGGGGTGCCAATGAAATCTGTGTCTGAATTTCTGCCTCCTTGCCCTCTCCTCCCCTCCCCTCCTGTTCCTCCCCTCCCCTTTCCTCCACTCCCCTCCCCTCCCTCTCCTCCTGTTCCTGCCCTTCCTCCCCTTCCCTACTCTTCATATTCCTGTTCTTGCAAAAATTAAAATGAGAGCTCCTTGAGGGCAAGGCTTTCATTTTGTTTTGTTTTGTTTTGCTGTTTTCTTTCTGTGTATCCCTAGTGCTTATGGCCAGCTAGATGGCACAGTGGACAGAGTTCCCAAACCGAAGTCAGTAAGCCTCATTTTCCTGAGTTCAAATCTGACCTCAGACACTTCATATCTGTGTGACCATGGACAAGTCACTTAACCTTGCTTGCCTCAGTTTCCTCATCTATAAAATGAGTTAGAGAAGGAAATGTGAAAATACTCATCTATCTTTATCTTTACAAAGAAAATCTGAAATAGGGTCACAAACAGTTGCATGTGACTTAAAGGACTGAACAATAAGAAGCATCTCAAGGAAAACAATGCAAAAGATGTATGAAAAGATCACTAGGATCTCTGGGTAGAGTCCCTGGTCCCTCTGAATTCAGGAGGCTGCAGGAAGGGCTGGCAGCCATATGTGGCAACCACAAGATTTGGGTACAGGGAATCTGGGCAAGCCTGAATGACTGGATGAGACCATCACATGTAGAGAAGACCTCTCCCACACAGGGCTTGGGCCTCTGAAGGCTGAGTGCCTAGGACACTTTGCTTGTCCCTCGGACGCACCATGCCCTGCTTAGGAACAGAGCTGAAGAGATGACTTAGGGGGTGCAAGGCTTGCCAAGAATCCTGGAGTCTGGGACAAGGACAGTCCTAATGGGTTTGGCCAGAATTACTGTACTTGCCCTGATGCTGTTTGAAAACTCTTTTCCACCCTCGGACCTTCTCTGAGATTTCTTTAGGGTGTACAAAGGATTATAGGATTGTGAATGCTGCTCAGTGGGTCCCAAGCTGGGCTGTGCTCTCCCAAGTGTGAAAGCAGGTCCAGGGACAGTCCAATGCCCTGCCTGGTTGAGTTTGTAGAGACTCAGAATCATCCTGGTGTAAGGGGATGATCTTTGGGGCTACTTATTGTGCACAGCTCATCACAAACACCTTTGAGCACAGCATAAAGGGACTGCAGTTTATATTGGTCAAGGAGCCACACCAATGGAATAATGAAATAGGGGGGCTGGAAGGTTCTGAGAAGCCAGTGCCCTGCCCTAGAGGCCATGTGCTCCTCTCTAAAAGAAGTGAGGCATTCTAGATGGCTTTCGCATTCTGTCCTAGCTGTGTAACCATGATCTGAAGTGTTTTCAACCTCTATGTTCAAGGCATTGCCTAAGCCATGTGCTGGCCATGTGGGGGAAGGTCACGTTCCAACCACAGGGGCTGGCAGGACATGAGAAGGGCCTGGAAAGAGACAAAGAGAGGCTAGGCCATGAGCAGGCCGAACACATTTCCCACAAATCTCTCTGTTTCACAGAATTGTCAGTCAGGCGTGTGAATTTAAATCAGGACAAAAAATACAGACTGAGAACCTACTATGTGATGTATGTGACCTGGGTATCGACTCTCCCAAGACCTGGGGCTAGCCCTCGTGAAAGATGCCCATCCCCATGCATCTCAGGGCATGGGCTCCATCCTCTCAAATCTCCATTCAGGCAGCCTGGCTGCAGCCTCACAGCACCCTGCCTCAGGACAGCCTGAGCTACAAGATAATGAGGTCTCCTGTGGATATGCCTCAATAAGCCTTGGGTGGGGGCAGAATTTTTTCTTTAATAAGTAAGCAATGGGATATTTTATGAAAAAAATACAAGTTGAAACAAAATTACAGATGGGGGTGCACACACTGCGCTGGGCCTGATGGGGGATGGCCACCAAATGTGTGGGGGCAGGGTCCCCTTGAGGCCGGCGGTACTTCCCCAAGGCTACTGAGCTTTTATCAATGGAAACAGATGTTTATTGGTGAAATATAATGCATGCTTTTTCTCCAAGTTCTGTCTATGTGACCGGAATATTTGACAGCACAGAAGAGTGAGAGGCAAGAAGAGGGGGAGGAAGGGTGGGCATGAAGAGTGAGCTCCTCAGATTAGGAGGTTTGGGGAAGGGAGGGCATTGGCTGGGCACAGGAATATCTTCCTTTTCTTCCCTTGTGAAGCCTTCTGCACACAGCTGCCAGGGCAGAGCTGGCCATGGCCCCTGCAGCTTAAGACATTGCCGGGCCCTCCTCTGCCTCCAGATCAAAAGTAGACTATGTGGTTGGGACCTTCTGTAGTATACACCATGATCACATGCTGTTCCCATGGTCCATCACCTGCCTCTGCAGCCAGACTTCTCTGTGCCCTTGCCACCATGCCTGTGAAACCACACGTGCCTTCAAATGCCAAAGTTATTAGTGCCTTCCTGGTCTATTTTTTTCTGTGTGTGTGTTTATGTGTGTGTGTGTTTTCATGCCTGTGTCTATGTGTATCTATGTGTGCGTCTGTGTGTATGATTATGTTTATGTGTGAGTATATGTATGTGTGTATGTATGTATATATGTGTGTGAGTGTGTGTATCTATGTGTATGTATTTGTGTGTGTCTGCATGTCTTTTGTGTTCATGTGTGTGTGAGTATATGGTTGTGGGTACATGTGAGTATGGATGTGTATGTTTGTGTGTCTATGTATGTGTCTATGTGAGTCTGTATGTCTGTGTATCTATGTGTGTCTCTTTGTGTGTGTGTATCTATGTCTATGTCTATGTGTGAGTATGTGTGTCTGTCTGTGTGTGTCCATGTCTGTGTGTGTGTGTGGTGGCACTAGTCATGAAGCCTACATTCCAAACAACAAGACTTTACCCAGGAAGTCCGACCCTCCCCACCTTGGCTGCCATCTCCCCTCCCACCCTGATGGAGACGGCCCAGAGGCCTGCCCCCAAGAGCTAGAGAAGGGCAGCAGTGTTTCTACCCGAGCCCCCACAGCCACCATGGGGAAGCCACATCCTTGGAGATGCAGCTGCTGGCGAGCCAGAAAAGAAAGTCCTTGGCACCAAAGCCCAGTCAGGCGATTCAGCATCAGGAAAGGATGGGATTTTATCAGTGGAAATGAGATTAAAGACAAGACCTGACCACCTGCTTTGAGGCTACACCCTGAGGACCACGGGCCCCTCCCAACTGACCGACAGCTAAAACCGTCCATATGGAATGTGTCCCTTGGAGCATGAAATCCTTGAGAAAAGAAACTGTGCCAGCCTTGTAGTTGCAGCTGGAGGGCAAGGACTAGAGTGATGGCTGGCAGAGAGGAAGCAGTTAAAACAGGCCTCATTCATTCATCCATCCGTCCATCCATCCATTCATGCTTGCATTTTATGTATGCATATACAGATACAATGTATATATATGCAATTATTATTAACAATTAATGATAATAAATGCTAGCACTCATGTATAAGGCACTGTGCTAACTAAGCACTTGACAGACATAATAATAATACAGGAACTAATCTTTACATAGCACTTAACCACATTCCAGGCATTGTGCTGAACACTTCACAATCATCATCTCATTTTGATCTTCAAAGAAACTCTGAGTTAAGTGCTGTCATTATCCCCATTTCACAAATAAGGAAGCTGAGCCAACCAGAAGTTAAGTGACTTGCTCAGGGTCACACAACTAGCAAGCATCTGAGGCTGTGTTTGATCTTGTGTCTTCCGGACTCTGGGCCCAGGGCTCTGGTCACTAAATCGGCTAGCTGCCTACAATAATACATCATCATATATGCCTGCATGTTTCAAATCCTATAGATGCACCAAAGCGAAAGAGGGGAAGCTCTCTGTACATGTAGAGCTTTATGAAGCATCTCTCTGCCCTCCATTATCCAGGGAACATAGCATGTTCCAGGAGAACGAAACATCCTCCAGTGTCCAGATCATTTCACATTGACCTTTATACCTCAGCACCTCACTCGCTGCCTGACGTGTTTTAGGCCCTCAGGAAATGCTCCTTGACCTACTGATGAATGTTTGTGCTGAAGAGCGATGCACCAGGGATCAAGTACAACAGGAAGCCATCAGCAACTCGATGGTAGGTGAAGCTGCTTAGAACAAATCATCTAAAAATATAAGGCTGATTCCTAGGAAAACAGTGGCTGAAGGATAAAAGCTTGAGGCACATGTGAAGTCAGCAGAGTGGGATGCTTGAGTGTTTCCCAGTTTCCTGAGCACAGAGAGCAAATGTTCTGGCCCCACAGCCCATTGATGCTGATGGCTGCTGACATTTTGGCCCATTTTTCCGTCTCTGAAAGATTTTGTGAAAATAATCTAGATGTGTGTTGTAGGATCAAGGCTCAGAGGGAAGGTAGGCCTTCACAGGAAATCTTGCCCACTTATTCTAAGTCAAAATGGCCTGAAATCGGTAAAGAAGACCACTCCCAATGCATTATTCTGTTGGCTGTTGATGAGATTTTATTTGGTTCAACACAATTCTGCCTTCAACTTTTCTCCAGCACATGCCACAATCACACATGGTTCTCAAATGATGTCCTAACAGATATCACTTTGTCTTGTCACTCCCTGATTATTTTTGGCAAGTCAGACAAAATACAAGGAGGCATGAACTTGTCAAGTTGCCACAATGATGCTATAGGTCCAGAGCAGAATCCAAATGGAAAAAGATTTCACTCATGGAAGACTGCTTAATGGAAGACCCTCTGTAGGGTTAAGGACTTTGGTCTGTTTCCTTTTAATTCCAGGCATTAGAGGAGTGGTTCCTGATCTGGAAACTTGAGTCACGGGGAATTGGAGCCCATGACTTTAGTCCAGAGGTTATAGCTAAGCCAGTAGGGGAGCCCTGAGAAGCCAGGGTCTTGGGACCCAATCTGGATGTGGGGGAGCTTTGACCTTGAACATGATGAGACTAATATGATGTAGGGACTGAATTAAACTGTTCCAAAAGGCTGAGGTGATATAGGAAGGATTCTTTCCCTCAGTGTTGGGGGAGGAGGGAAGGAGTTTCTTTTTTTTTAATTTATTCTTATATCTTTGAAGTATTTTTATAAGAGCTAATCTGACTATGTGTTTAAATAGAACTAGGGAGCTAGTGGCCCATAAAATGAAGGAACAGCTGGTGGGGGAAGCTAGACTAAGGCACAGAATGGCATTCCCCAATCCCCTCAGGGTGGTGGAGAAGCACCAATCCTCTGGTGCTATTGGGCAAGACCTTGGAAGCCCTTCATGGTCATGAGGAACAGCGCATGACCTTTTTTCTTGCTTTTTCTAATTATATGTAATGAGAGTTTTCAACATTGACTTCCATAACATTTTGATTTCTAAATTTTCCTCCTCTCCCCCTTTCCCAAGGCAGCATGTGATCTGTATAGGATGTACATATGCAATCATATGAAACATATTTCCACATGAGTTATGTTGGGAAAGAAGCATTTGAACGAAAGGGAAAACCAAGAGAAATAAAAAAGAGAAAGTATTCTGCTTCCATCTACATTCAGACTCCACAGATGTGGGCAGCCTTTTCCATCATGAGTCTTCTGGAGCCGTTGTACATCTTTGTAGCGCTATGAGGAGCTAAGCCGTATCACACGTGGTCACTGCACAAGGTGACTATGGCTATGGGCAGTCTTCTTGTGGTTCCACTCACTTCATTCAGCACCAATTCATGGAAGTCTTTCTGGGTCTTTCTGACATCTGCCTGCTCATCACTTCTTATAGCCCAATAGTATTGTTCAGCCATTCCCCAATCGTGTATGCCCTCCATTTCCAATTACTTGTCAGCACAGAAAGAGCTACTTTCCCTTTTTTATGATCTCTTTGAGATACAGACCTAGGAGTAGAATTGCTGGATCAAAGGGTATGCACAGGTTTATAGCCCTTTGGGAATAGTTCCAAGTTGCTCTCCAGAGTGGTTGGATCAGTTCACAACTCCACCAACAATGCACTCGTGTTCCAATGTCCCCACATCGGCTCCAGCATTTGTCATTTTCTTTTTGTCATATAAGCCCATAAAGAGGTTTGAGGTGGAGAATATCACATTCTTAATCTCGTTTGTGTCTGTGTCTTGCCAGGGCTTCAAAAGGGAGACTCATACTCTTCATTTTCTAAATGATTAGTTTTCTAGCTTCTGATTGTTCTCCAGATCTGCTCTGGTCCTTCTTCATATCACACAAACACCTCCAAGATCTGTATGGGACAGTCCTCAATGTTTACTTTGTGGAAGGGTTTTTTCCCTTTTTTATGTAACCAGGACTTGATCCCATTTACAAGAAACATTTCCTTTTGTTAGAGATCTATAATTCAAGGCTTCTTGCCTGTGTGGGGCAATGGGTAGGCAAGAACTTGGAAGAAAAGAGAATCTAGACTTCGAGACAGAAGATACACAGTTCCTTGTTCCCTTCAGGAAGAGCTTCTTGAAAAGATAGGAAGATGGGGAGAAGCAGAATATGGGGGAGCTGGCAAATCACTCCACACATGGGAGGAGGGGGCCTTTCCCTCAGTGAAAATCCAGGACTGTGCATTGTCTGGAATATTCTCAGCTATACAATTTCTTCTTTTTCTGTTGAGTCTTAATTTGTAGAAATGGGCTCATTTGCTTTGGACAGTGTGTGGTCTTTGTGTAACTAGTATTTTGTGGGGAAACAGTGCGAGCCTTGGTTAAAAAGCCTATAGTATTCCTCACCTGTTAAGGGATGGGAATCAGGAGCTCAGCTTAAACATGAATATTATTTTCCCTAGACGATCCATATTTAGGAAGTCAAGTAGATATAATCTTAACCCAGCATCCTTTTTTCCGAGGAGAGTAGATTGTCAAGGGGCTCCAGTGGTAGAGTGCTGGGCCTAGAGTCAGAAATATAAGTATCTTTATGAGTATAAATACGGCCTTAGACACTTACCCACTGTGTGATCCTGGTCAAGTCACTTAACCCTGTTTGCCTCAGTTCCTCATCTGCAAAATGAGCTGGAAAAGGAAATTACAAACCATTCCAGGATCATTGCAAGAAAATCTCAGTGGGATCACAGAGAGTCAGACACGACTGGAAGGACTTAACAGCAAAACATTTGCTAGTTTCATGGCCCTAAATCCCCCATGTCCCTCCTAGTAGGAAGGCCCGGTTGGGCTAAGACGCTAGAGATGTCTGCATTAATACATCTAGTGAGACCCATGTGGACACAGATAACTTCCATGGGTCTCTCTGTCTCTGTCTCTCTCTCTCTGCCTGTCTCTCTCTGTCTCTCTGTCTGTCTCTCTGTCTCTCTCTCTCTGTCTGTCTCTCTATTTGTCTCTCTCTGTCTCTCTCATTCTCTCTATCTCTCTCATACACACACACTCTCCTTATACCAAAATGCCTTCTCCATTGCTAACTGTTTTGATTCTCTAGTTGGCCACCTGATATGAAGAGAATTCTCCCACAGCCTTTGTTGGGTGTGACAAAGGATAATGAATAAGTTTGCTTTCCAGAGAGGACAGTGGAGTGGCCTTGATGCTGCTGACTTGCCTACATGTAGACAACTTCCATTTAAGGGGGGAAAATTCCTCTTCTGCATCACTGATAAGTTCTGTAACAAATAACTGAAAGTCTGACACTCAGCATTCTGGGACAAGGGAAGAGGAGGAAACTCCAAAGACTTTTGGCAGTGAAAAATCTTCCTGCCAGTGGGCCCCGCCTCTTTCTCAGAGAGCCAGAATTCACCAAGGGCAGAGAAATAGATTGATAAGCCTGTGGCTGAGGATTGTATTGATTTGATTTCTTTCTCCTCTTCACGGGGTGGGGCATGCTAAGCTTGCTGGATTGTTTAGGGGGGAGGGGGAGTCATTCAGTGATCTTTCTCCAGAAGCCAGTAGACAAAAACATTTATTTTGCTCCTAAAACTACCAGGCATCTGTCCAGTTTAAGAACTGAGTTGTAAAATGTCACTCTATGTAAACAAAGCCATCCTTTAGGCAGAGATTGGTTTCAAGGAAAAGCCCTGAAATGCCAAAAGTGCTTGATTTCATCAGTTGCAGATATGAGGAGTAATCTGCCAGCACTGAGATGCCCATAAGTAGAAACGGAGATGGTGCAGTGCCCTCTCCTCTCCTTTGTAGCTGTGCTACTTGGTCTGGTGTAAAAGTCATGAAAATTCCGTGAAATCTGGGCCAGTTTAATTTAGAGCACTCCTCAACACCAATCAATGCCCACACAGAGACTAGAGAAGCTCTTCCCAAGGTTTCCAGCACTCAGGGCTCTGAAGTTCTCATTTCTATTGTCTTGATTATATTTTTCAAGATAACAACCCCTTCTCAGAGTAGCCTGGGCTTCAGTCATCAAGGAAAGGTAAGAGCTGGCTTGGGTTGCTGTGATGAGGAGGGGGCTGCCAACTCCAACACTAGACGATGGCACGATCAGGAGCTGGCTCAGCAACATTTCAGATAACAACCAAGGTCTGATGGAAAAGGGACTCACCACCACAACCCTCTGCCAGCTGGCCACCACTGCCCGGGACAAGGAGGGAAGCTCAAGAACTCTGGCAAGACTAGTGCCCCAAATGCTCAGCACCACTGACCTTGGCCCAGCCCCTTGCCTTCCAGGGGAGCAGCTCTAGAGATATGAAAGGACAACTGCCTCACAAGGTTTTCCACTGCCCAAGGTCCTCAGTAGCCACAGCTACTAAACACCTGGGAAATTGCTCCCCAGCAAAGTCCTTTGGAACTCTTAGGTGCAACACCAGAAACCTAGAATCTGATCAATTGGTATAACCCAAAGCACCTGCCTCATTATCTTATTGGCCAGCACAACAAAGGCCCACTGGGCTTCTCTATCTGACTTGCTACTGAGAATAGCCAAGTGCATCATCTCCCCCATTAGAATGAGAGCCCCAGGAACTCAGGGACTGGCTCTGACCAGTTGCTTTAGTATTTTTTCCACACTTCAATATTTAATAAGCATTTTAATGACTTTTTAAAAATTCCTTATCATTATCAGTGGGACAGTTTAAGAACTCCTCCCCTGGCTGGTGGATGCCTCAGTTGCTTCTAGTTTTGTTTCTGTTATTGTGATGGTGGTTGATGATTTTTTCAGATCACATGTAATAATGGTATGAAAATCTTGGAACATTTTCATAGGTATTTGTGAATCCTGGCAACATTTGGAGGGTATATAGTCACAATCCGTTTCAACTTCTGCCCAGTAACCAAAGGGATGTTGAAGAAATCCCTGCCTAACCATGCCGCCCGTCCCCTGCCCACTCTTTGTCGGTGGCAATTGGCAGGGGCTTAGCTTTCCAAGATCATCACATATCGCTGCCCTTCCTTCCCAACATGGCGGCCCATCGAGTGCCCCTGTGTACCGCCTCCGAACCGTCACATTCCTGCCTTTCAGGCGAGCCTGTGCTCCACACCTGGGAGGGACCCCTTCCACTGCACTTCACAGAATTCCAGGCTTCAGTCACCACTCAAGCTCTCAATTCAACCAGCATTAATTAAACGCCTGCTGAGGTCAAGGCTGTGTGCTGAGCTTTCCCCCAAGAGTAAAGGGGGATTGTGTCAAAGTTCACAGATGATGAGAATTGAAGATGAGCACACTAGGTGTGGTTCTCTTAAGAGATACTTGTAACTTTAAAGTGGCTTGGGTTAAATGATGGATTATAAAACAGACTTTACATGGTTAAGAAGAAAGACAGTCGAGGAAACACAAACAGTCATTGGAAATAATTTTCAGTCAAGGAATCCACCACCACAGAGGAGAGATGAATAGGGTCACCAGCAGCAAAGACAACTGGATTACATAGGGGAGCTCAGCCAACCTCCCCCCACCTCCTTCTCTGGACCTTTGGTCCATCCATCAGATGATGATTTGGCTCCTCTCTGAATACTTGGCATTTCTTTTGTATGCAATTTATATTTACTGTTATGTATATATGTTGTTTCCCTGGATATGAATCAGATTTTCAAGGGCAGGGGCTCTTTGGTTTATGTCTTTCTCTTCCCAGTGCCCAGCTCAGTGCCTGACACATATGAACCAATTAATATGTCCTTTTTTAGAGGGGGGAAGGCAAGGCAATCGGAGTTAAGTGACTTGCCCAAGGTCACACAGCTAGTAAGTGTGTCAAGTGTCTGAGCCTAGATTTGAACTCAGGTCCTCCTGACTCCAGGACTGGCTCTTTATTCACTGCACCACCTAGCTGCACCAAATATTAGCTGACTAACTATTGGATTGAAAGGAGTTATTGGGTCAAAGGCCATGCTTATTAGGACATTTTGGCTGCTTGATGTCAGATTTCCCTTCTTAAACATTGTGTTTAATTCTACCAGCAATGAATGAGTGCTGTGACTTGAGAATTATATCCTTCATTTGTTTTTTGTTTCTTTGTTTTTTTTCTTTTTTGAAACAAAATCATGTTTGATTGAAGGGCAGTCAGATTCGATGGAGATCCTACAGACCACATTCATTCATGGTTGGTGCCTCTGGCCAAAGTCGGTGGGAAGATAAATTGTTCTGATAAACACTGCATCAGTATAATGAGTGGAATTAGTTTTGCTAGGAAGGTTCCAGTTTCTGAACTTAGTGAATCTACATATTGAATCTACTGAGGTCAAATCTGCAACAAGCACCCACTTACTTTCTCAGTAGAAACTTTCCGTCAGTAGAGCTTTTGTAAGAAATGGAAATAAACTTTACCTGGATGTTTAAGAGGTAATTATTCTATTTTGCTTTTTTTATATTCTCTAAGATCTTGGGACACCAGCATTAACTCCATAGTTTGCTGATGGTTTTAAATACTTGAAAATGTCTTCTTCTTACAGAATAAATAATATGAAGAAAATTACTGTACCCAGTGGGACCCTTCATCGTTCTTGTTTCATTATAATATTTTCAGACCCTAAAAGTAGGCAATAGAGATTATTCCAATCAATAGTAATGCCATCTAGGAAGTAGTGACCTTGTCCTCACCATTAAGGGGACCAAATTCAAGATGGAGGGCCTGCCAATGAGCTTTTCAGGTGTTCCAGGCAGCAGGCCTGGGATATGGGCTTCTAGCGGAAAAAAAATAACAAGTGGATGAGTGAAAGCTTCTATAGTCATAGAGGCCATGGGTGACTGTATTTCTTCTACATTAATCCATTGTACTCTCTTATGGCATTGGGGAAAATGTCTGAAAGATGATTTAGCTCAATCTTACTTAGTGCTTGTTTTCCTATATTATTTAGAAAAATGTCTTTCTGTTTTCTCTTACTTAAATGTTGGTTTGTTTTCTGATTGTTGTATGTGAATAGCATTCGAACCCTAGCTTGAGCTTTTGTTTACACCATCCTTAATCTAGGCTGATTCTCCCCCCTCCCCCTTCCTCCCTTCTTCCTCCTTCCTGATCCCCAACTACTAGCTAGAGAAGGAATAATGAACCAATAGAGTTCTTACCTTGGGGAGAATATATATACATGATAGGCTTCCTCTCTCTTGGTCTTGAAACAGGTTAATATCTACTCCATACTATGACATGGAACAGGGTAGATCATGGAGTCCCAGACTTGAGCATTCATCCTGTGCTACAAAACACAGTGGTTAATATCCTTCCCTCAAGGCAGGACCTCTTCCTCTACCATATCTTCATGGAGGGGGTTACCCCCAAATTTTAAGCAATCCCATAGAACCTTGTTCTGTTGAATGTATCTGGCATAGGTGTATGGGGGTTGTAGGGAGGGCAGATGATGCCTGAAATATTCTGTGGTTTCATATGGATGGAACATTAGAGATAATCCAGAATTTTGGACTGGAATGGAAGGAATAAGTTTCCCTACCCCCATAAGCATTAATACTGAGAAAACTATCATGGACATTGCAAAGAGCATGGAATTTGGAAGAGGTTATCAATAGATTGGAGAAAGTCCAGATTTTCAAAAAAGGAAGAGAGTAGAGCTTGAAAAATCTAGACTGATGAGCTTGACTTTCCTTCTAGAAAATTTGAGAATAGATCATAATGGAGACTATTTTTGAATATATAGAAAGGGAAGTGCTGTTTTCCAAGAATAAACCATCAAGAATAGACAATCTGGGGGCGGCCAGTTAGCACAGTGAGTAAAAGCACCGGCCCCAGTGTCGAGATGACATGGGGATCGAATCCAGCTCAGATACTTAGCACCACACCCAGAAATAATTGGCCGTGTAACTTTAAGCAAGTTACTTAACCCCAATCGCTTAAAAACAAAAAAGAATAGACATTCTAATCTCAGCACCCCACTGCTTGCTTTTAAAGGATTAGTACATAATAAATAAGGAGAACAGAAAATGCTGTGGATAAAATTGACTTTAATTTTATCAAACTTTTCATAGAATATCTTATTGTACTTTGGAGATGATAGGGAGTCCCAAACTAGAGAGGAATAACATTGGATGGATGACAGATGTTGGAAGTGATATGGGAAAACTTGGATACTAATACACTGTTGGTGGAGTTGTGAACTAATTGATCCAGTCATTCTGAAGAGCAATTTGGAATTATGCCCAAAGGGCCATAAAACTGTACATACCCTTTGATCCAGCCATACCACTACTAGATCTCTTTCCCAAAGAGATAAAAAAGGAAAAAGAACCAAATGTACATAAACATTTGTAGCAGCCTTCTTGTGGTGGCAAAGGACTGGAAATTGAAAGTATGTCTATGAAATGGGCAATAGATGAACAAATCATGATATATGATTGTGATGGAATACTATTTTACTATGAGAAATGATGAGCAAGATGCTTTCAGAAAAACTTGGAAAGACTTATATCATCTAATGCAAAGTGAAATGAGCAGAACCATTTAGAGCATTGTTCACAGTGACAGCAATATTGTTAAGATGATCAATTGTGAATGACTTAGCTATTTCCAGCAATACAAATATCCAAGACAAATCTTAAGGTCCTATGCTGAAAAACACTATCCACCATTAGAGAAAGAATGGATGGAATCTGAATGCAGATCAAAATGTATTTTCCCTTTCCTTTATTGTTCTTTCTTTCATAACATGACTAATATGGAAATATGTTTTTCATGACTTGCAGATGTACAACTTTCATCAAATTGCTTTATTCTTAATGATAGGGGAGGGAAGAGAGAGTGGTAAAGAATTTGGAAGTCAATTTTTTAAGGGTTGAAATTGTTTTTAAATGTAATTGTGAAATATAAAATATTAGAATTAAAAAAATAAATTGCTTCAATGGCCAAAGTCAAGAAATGATTGTTAATAATTATTCTTTAATCTCTAGCGAAAGTCTTATGTTGATTTGACCTTGTGCTATTTAATGTTTGCATTGAGGATTTGGATAAAGGACTTAGCATACGTCAAATGGTCTGGAGGATACTGGAATTCCAATCTTCCTAACTTTGTCCTCACATCATTCCTCTTCCCAGATCCTGGCTGCCCAGACAGTACTGGCTAGCAGAAGCATCTATGGTGCAAGCCAAGGACAGACATTATATTGATTCACTCCATTTAAGGAGATCTGTTCCAGCACCAGATGAATAGTCAAGTAGAACATTCAAAGGCCAGGTGATGTGAATTAACATTTTGCCCATGTCCTCTCTTCTCTTAAACTCACTTTTCCATGAACACTATACATTTGGGGTGAGTACATCACAGACTTTGAAGGAAAGTTTTGTTTAAAGTGCTCTTCACTCTGCCACCTTAATAAATATTCTTCTCTAAAAATTATGTAAGGCTGGCTGACTAAATGATTCTCAGTAGATAATATTAAGGGGGAGCAAATATTTGAGGGCTTGAATTAATGGCATGATCCCTGATTTTCAGAGCTCTCCCTAGTCCTCCAAGAGCGAGGTGTAGCCTAGCTCCCGGAGGGACACAGGACTCACCTGGGAAAAGAGAGGTGTGATAAGCATTCTCTGATCTTCCATGGGTCACCCTATGAAGTTACTTAGCCTCCTTAGGAATCCTTTTCCCCAACAACAAATTGTCAGAATTGTACTAGGTAAACTACCCCAGGCCTGGAATTGAATAATTGTGTTGATCCGTTTATTGGTTCAATCTGTATTCACCAATCACCATTTTAATGTCTACTATGCATGTGACACATAATGAGAAGACAGAACTCACTGGAAAGGGCCCAGATTTTGGGAAAGATTGAAGGCAAAAGGAAAAGGGGATCGCAGAGGAAGCCATGGAAAGATAGTGTCAGAGAAGCAAAGGATATGAACTTAGATAGACTGTGAGAAATAGTGGAGGATAGAAGGACCTGGCATGCCATGGTCTCTGCTGTCACAGAAAGTCTGAAATGACTTAATAACGATAACGTGCAAATGGCTGCATGTATGAGCAGGCTGGGATACATTTCCTACTGTTTACAGGGCAATGATCCACCCATACACCCACCCACCCATCCATCCATCCATCCATCCATCCATCCATCCATCCATCCATCCATCCATCCATCCATCCACCCATCCATCCATCCATCCATTCATTCATTCCTTCAATAACCTATAAATCAGCAAAGGCAACAATACCCAAAGATGGTGGTTTTGCCAAGAAATTCTCCAGGGAAAGGAGGAATGGTCGAATAAGAGCTAAGGCTTTTTTTGGGTGAAGTGGAAAGAATGAGACTAGCCCGATTTTCTAGTTGATGGATGAGGCTGAGCTGAATCCAGTCTCTTCTGGATTCCCAGAGAGTGGAGTTATTTCTCTAAGGCCCCAGTTGGAGAATATAAAGCTGCTCCTTATCAGTGATTGATGAAGGGGTGTTGAGATCTGAGAGGATTAGTATCTGAAGCCTTAGATTTCCAGCTCCTGTGACTTTACTTAGGGTCATTTATGTATCGGAAGCTATTTTCAAATAAAGATTTCTCCTGTCAACATTGAAAAAGAAATCAGCACTCGTGAGGCTGTCATCTATCCCATCGTGGCAAGATTTTGTGATGGTAGATTCAGAGCTTCTTTCACTTCCTGTCGATAGGAAGGCTGGCTGATTTTGTCTTCAGTTATTAAAACCTGACCTGCGAACACAGCTGAAATGTTAAAAGGAAGATGCACAAAATAGTACTCCTGACCCAGTAAAAGGAAGAGGCACCTAAGATCTAGAACCAAAAGGGATCTCAAAAATCATGAGGCCCAATTCTTCTATTTGAGAGATGAAGTAACAGAGACCTATCAAAAGTTAATTCAGTTATAACTAATTGGAAATACATCAGTTGTTCATGGCTGGGTGGAGCTAATATAATAAAAATGACAATTTTACCTAAATTAAATGACGTATTTAGTGCCATATAAATCAAGCTACCAAAAAATATGTTATAGAACTTACAAAAAAGTCATACCAAATTTCATTTGGGAGAACAAAAGGTCCAGAATATCAAGGGAATGAATTAAAAGAAATGCTAGGGAAGGTGGCCTAGCCAGAGCAGATTTTAATCTGTATTATAAAGCAGCAGTCATCAAAACCACTTGGTACTGGCTGAGGAATAGTGGTGGATCAATGGAACAGATTGGGCACATGGGATACAGCAGTCAATGACTACAGTAATCTACTGTTTGATAAACCGAACGACCCCAGATTCTGGGATAAGAACTCACTAGTTGACAAAAACTTCTGGGAACACTGAAATATATTATGGCAGAAACCGACATAGACCAATATCTTACACCATATATCAAAATCAAGTCTAAATTGGTAAACGATCCAGGTATAAAGGCTGACACTGCAAGCAATATGGTCGAGCAAGAAATAATTTACCTGTCAGATTTGTGTAAAAGGGAAGATTTTATGATGAAACAAGAGTTAGAGAGCATTATGAAATGCAAAATGGGTAATTTTTATTACATTAAATTGAAAAGTTTCTGTACAAATAAAGCCAATGTAACCAAGATTAAGAGGGAAGTGGGAAATTGGGAAAGAATTTTTACAAACAGTGTCTCTGATAACCAGTGTCTCCTAAAATATACAGACTTGAGTCAAATCTATAAGAATACAAGTCATTCCAATTGATAAATGGTCAAAGGATATGAACAGGCAATTTTTGAAGGAAGAAATTAAAGATATCTACAAGAATATGAAAATATGCTCTAAATCACTATTGATTACAGAAATGCAATTCAAAACAACATGAGATACCACATTTCCCTGGTCAGATTGACTAAGACGACAAAACAGGAAAATGATAAATGTTGGAGAGGATGTGGAAAAATTGGAAAACTAATGCATTATTGGTGGAGTTGTGAACTGGTTCAACCATTCTGGAAAGGAATTTGTAACCATTTCTAAAGGGTTATAAAAATGTACAAAGCCTTTGACCAAGTAACACCACTTCTAAGGCTGTATTCCAAAGAGATCGTAGAAGTGGGAGAAAGACCCGTATGTACAAAAATATTCATAGCAGTTCTTTTTGTGGTGGAAAAGAATTGAAAATCCAGGGGATGCCCATCAATTGGGTAATGGCTGAACAAGTTGTGGCATGTGAATGTAATGGAATAAATGGAATACTGTTGTGCTATAAGAAATGAGGAGTAGACAGAGTTCATAATAACCTGGAGAGACTTATATGAACTGATGTTGAGTGAGAAGAGCAGAACCAAGAGAAATTTGTATGCGTTACAACACAACATATGTGTGATGATCAACTTTGATATACTGGGCTCCTCTCAGCCATTCAAGGTTATAAGACAACTCCAAAAGACCAGTGATGGAAAGAGATACCCACATCCAGAGAAAGAAGTACGGAGTCTGAATGCAGATGGAAGCCAACCACCTGCTCTGTCTCTTTTTCTTGTTTTGTTTTGTTTTCTCTTTCTCATTGTTCATCCCATTGGTTATAATTCATCTTTACATCCTGACTAATGTTTAATGTGAAGGTATTTGTACATCCTATATTTGAATGCAAAGCAGTCATGGGGGGGGAGGTAGGATGAGAATGTTTGAAACTCAAGGGATTGTGGAACTGAATTGTAGTAAACTAAAACAACTTTTTTTTTAAAAGTTAAGTCAATTGTGTATGGTACCACAAGCAGTAAGTGGAATTGTCATGAATGTAATCCACACCTTTAAGAGATGCTAAAGTAAGGATTCCCAGGAAAGGAGGAGATTGTCAGGTTAACCACTTCATCAGTAGCATCTGGTACTGACAAATGGAAATAAAAAGGAAACAGGAAACTAAATTCCTGGACCTTTCTCAATGTGGTAATGGCCTTCCTCTTCATAACCAGGGTCTGAGATGTGCTATTGCCCTGGGAGATTTGCAAGGTGCTTTGCATCCCTTATACCACTTGCATTTCAGAACAATCCTATCAAGGCTAAAAAAAGTAATTGATTTGGCCAAGGGCACAGAGCTACTCAAGGTGGAAAGAGTTAATTGAACATTTTTTGGCTAATTCTACATACAGATCTTTGGCCTCTCTACTGAGCCTCCCCTGAGAACAAATCATTTGGGACTTGAATATTTTAGTATTATAGGCCAGTGAACTTGACTTTAATTCCTGGAGAACTTTTAAAATTGTTCATTAAGGAATTGGTCAGTGAATAATTAGAAACAGAAGTGGCAATTACCAAGAACCAGCAGGGCTTTATCAACAATAAGTCATTCCTGAGAAACTTCACTTTCTTCTTCTACAGAATCACTAAACAAGTAGGTTCAGAACATGGGTGTGATAGTGTTATCCTAGATCTCATCGAAGTATGTGGTAGCATATTTCCTGTAGAGCTCAGAACCATTCTTCAGACCTCCTTGGGCATTATTCTCCCTCTCCCTTTCAGTGATCCAGACAAACAGATTTTCTTTCTGTTCTCCCCTCACAGAACTCCAAGTCCCTTCTCCCTGCCTTTGCACTGGGCAAGGAAACCTCCTTACCTTCGCCTCAAAGCACCAGCTCCCTCCTGTGCTGAAGATGCAGTTCTGTGTACATAGGCCTTTTCTGGTAGCCCCAATTGTTAGTGACCACTAATTATAGTCCACCACTTTGGGAAAGTCCTCTTATTCACTTTGTATTGATGATATCCCTATTTGAGTATGTACTTGTCTCTCTCATTAGAATGTAAGCTCCTTTTGAGTTGGGGTTGTTTCTGTCTTTGTGAAGGCATTTCCTAGTGCCTAACACTGCATAAAGGAAATGGGTTCAAACCTCTGCTCTGCCTCTTCCTAGCTGTGTTATCTGAGGCAAGCCACTTCACTTATTCAGACCTCAGTTTCCTCAACTGTAAAGTGAGAAAGTTGCAGTGCCAGCACTGATTCCTGTGGCCATAGGTAAATATTGTTTCTCCATTCCACAGATGAGGAAACAGACTCAGAAAGTAGAAATGGCCTGTCTGAAGTCACCTAGGTAATACCGAGCAGAAAAGCATTTGAACTCCCTGCTAAGGTATTGCTGAACACATACTCCTCCATATTCTTACATAGTTCTTACATAGGCATCCATACTGAGTTACAGCAGGCAGCCCAAGATCTGACTATGTGGGATACATCTACAAAAATGTATAGAGGAAAATTTATAAGGTACAAGATTTTAAACAGGTAGACCACAACTTAATAGTACTGTTCCCTTCAAATCTATCACTGTGGGAGTTTAGCTTGGTGATTTTAAGCATGCCTTTTCTTCTCTCAGGACCTATTTAGAGTGGCAAGGACTTTAGACTACATTGAGTCCAGGTCCTTCTTTTTACAGATGGGGAAACTGAGGGAGAAGTAGCATTAGGTTGGCTGTGCAGATGATCGGTTTTCTTGGACTTCGAGGGCAGAATTCAGAACCATGGGTAAATGCAACAGCAAGGCCCATTTAGACTGGACAGAACAAAGGCTCTCCTAACTACTGCAGCTGTCTAGGGAGTTCAATGAGCTACTTTTGGAACAAGTACAATGGGTACAAAAATACATCCATTCAAACAAGGATTTATTAGGCACCTACTATGTACTGGACACTATGCTGGAGATGTTCCATGGAAGGCTGAATGACCACTTCTTTGGTATGTTGTAGAGAAGCTTGGGGTAGACAAGATGGCCCTTTTGGGCCCTTTCCAACTCCGAGATCCTATGGCATGTATCCAGGGTCCATAGACAGATAATATTGCACTGATATCCATGAAATATTTAAGCAACCAGAAGAAGGTCTCTAGCAGCATTGGGATGCATTCTCTATGAACGTTTTATGGAATGATGTGAAACAAGAATTTAAAAGGATGAGAAGTTTGGAGGGATCGTAACTTGCACCAGCAGAGAGACTGCTCACACTGATGAGGTCACAGATCCATTGAAAAGTTGAAATAAATAAATTAATATATTTGTATGTGTATGTGTATGTATGTGCATATATGTATACATGCATGTATGTATCCCTGTGACCCCTTATCAAGAGATTTGAAGAATGAGTATTATCCAGTAAAGGGTTAAACAAAAAGGCCATTCTCCTAAAATTTGATTTCATATGTTTGTAGATAAAGATGAAAAGGAAATACTGTTGCAAGGCATTGATAGAATGATTTTTTTTTATTTTCTTAATTACTCTAATATAGTAGGTGTTTAATGCATATTTGTTGATTGATTGATGGATGCATAAAATGGAGTTCTTACATTGGCATTCACACCTCATCATCTGTATTTGCTTGCTTTCTGTTCTCTTTTGAATGTTGACTCCTTGGTGAGTATTTAACTGTGAGATCTCCCCTGTGATTTGATTCCTTACACCCTTATCTTTCCACCTGTAAAGCCTTGGCAAACTGCAACCTTGAACAAAACCCATCATTTACTGCCTTAACCAGAGTCATGTGTGACTGAACATACTTGGAAAATATCATGAATCATGGTTGACTGATCTACTACAAATTCATGTTTCTTTATTTGCAGTTGTATCCCACTCTTTGTGCTTCCTTTTAGGATTTAGTTGACAAAGATTTCTGGTGGTTTGCCATTTGCTTCTCCAGTTCATTTTACAGATGAGGAAACTAAGGCAAACAAAATTAAGTGACTAGCCCAGGGTCACATGGCTAGTAAATGACTGAGGCCAAATTTGAATTCAGGGAGATGAGTCATTCTTATGCCATGCTGGCCACTGTACCAACTAGCTGTACACAATTTTATGTTACATCATATCAACTGGGCCATCACTGTTGTAATGGCAATACTTTTATAATTCCCTCATAGGGTCACTATCCCACTCATTAAAATGGCTTTTACAAGCCACATTTCCATTATAAAGCATGTCATGGCACTGCTTCCATCTTCCTCAGCTGAGATGATGAAGAGACAGGGAAAACATGAAAGTGACCATGGGGAACAATGAGCATTTCAGCCCCCTCACATCAGCCAATGAGTGGGAAAGGAATGTTGGCTTTTAATTATCAACATTCACCTTTAGAAGGTTTGGAGGTCCAAAGCTTGTTCTTCTTCCCCCCTCCCCTTCTCCCTCCTCAAGATGGTAAGCAAACTGATACAAATTATACCTGTAGGAAAGGGAGAAAATAAGATGAAAGAAAGTTTCCTGCCAATGGATCCAGGTACTGAGAAGGCACAGAGGAAGGAGTGGTTAGCATTTCTTTGGGGCTTCCAGGGGATATAGTTTGAGGCAGGATGGTAATAAGGAATTGGGAGGGTAATAGGAAATGGGCCTTAGATGATGACCCATAGGTTTTCAGAATCACTGGCATGTGGAGGGCTTGACCAGGTTAGTGTCTGTTAGTCATTAATTGAAAAAATTTAGAGAGATTTTCTAAAGCAATAGTATCATGAGCTAAAAATGTAACCTTTCAGAACCTTGGATAGTTCTGGTAAGGGGGCAAGAACTTTAGAGCAAAAGGAGCAGTTAAACCCTTTCCCCAAGGCAGGAGACCAAAAATGTAAGTCTGATGCAATGGTCTCTTCTGCCACTTTTCAGCAGCAGGAGACTGGTACGATGGAATGGCACTTCTCATCTTCCCTCAGAAGGCTGGAGACCAGGCAGGAAGAATGTGGGCCGTTCCCACCTCTCTACTTCATATTCCCATGGGGGTCAAGCAAGAGACTCCTCTCCTCTTCCTTCCTTTTCTGCTTGATGCTCTGCTGTTCTTGCCTCTCCTTTTCCCTAGGAAGACTGGAGATCTGGCAAGAGACATATGTGGCAAATAGAGGGCAGTGTAAAGTGCCACCTTCCCAAGGTAGACCTACTCTATGGATAAGGATGCATTCAACAGTGAGTTCCCACATATTTAAGTCTATCTGTGCCTACAGGATGCATATGGCTGCAAAACAACAACCAAGCCTATCAGAGCACCCTCTGATCCCAGTGCTTGAACCAGCTTTGCCTTTCCATGCTCCTGTTTGCTCCTCTGCCCCACTATTGATGTCCTTTTAAGACATTAGGGGATGTGAGCTCCATGCTCCCTGCCCTGGGTACTCCATTGCTTTCTCCTCTTCTCTCTCTTCTGGTATCTACCCTGAATTGCAGTGATTGCAACTCATTTTCATTCTAAACTCTTTGCTGACCACCCACCCCAGGCAGCTAAATCCAAGACCTAGCTAAGGAACACTTTCAGCATGAAAGTCTTTCTCAGTCAGATTGTTTGGGCTGAACTCCTTGGAAAGCCCAAGATTCTTCTGTAGATCTTTGGATTTTTTTTTCCAATTCACCATGATTGGATGACTCCTTTGAAATCCTATTATATCGGTATTTCTTACTTGTGTTTCTGTGGATAATCCCTGGAATTCAATTCAGCAAAAATGAATGAATACAGTTGGGGTAGAGAGACCCCTTTGCACAACCATGCATGACACTGGTCTAGGCTGGGAGGGTGAATATCACCTGGCGAGCAAGATTAGGAAGATCTAGGGGGAATTGGCCAATTTGGCCAAGAATGTTCCTTCCACCTGCCTCTGTACTCCACAAATACATTTTTATGCACCTGATAACTATTTCTGTATCCCATTGGTACAGAATTCCTATACATAAATCTCTTAAAATGTTTTAACTTATGGAATAAAAGGGAAGAAATGCCTCAAAATAATTAGCACCAAATGACATATCTGTGACTTACACTCATAGTGCTGACATATCTCAGTCCATAACCACTGCCCAGTTATGAGTCCTTGAATTTCTTTGCTTGCCTGGGGTGGGGGTAGGAGAGTGGGAGTAGTGGGGAGACTCCCCTGCCATCTGCTCAACCACAGACTGCTGGTACCCATTTGAATTTACCTTCCCTCACTGAAGAGGAACATGTTAGAGACAAAGAAGACCCCCCACACACCCCCAGGCATGAATATACTGTCTTCTGAGGCTCACATGGGGCTAAAGCTTACAGGTTTCAGTGTGTCACTGTTCTGAGTAGGAGGGAAAGAGTGAAGGAGAGAAATGACTCCCAGCCATAGAACTACTACAGAATGGAAGGGATATCAGCAGCCCTGAATGATGTCTCTGATCCTCTTCTGGGCCTCTTTGCAATCTGCTTGTGTCTCTGATGTTTGTCTCTATCTCTATCTCTACTCCAATGTTCTCTTCTCTCTACTACTGTCTCTCTGTCTGCTTTCTATGGCTGTCTCTTTCTGTCCCTCTATCTCTTGTCTGTCTATACCTTCTTTTTCTCTGTCTGTTCATGCCTCTATGTCCCTGCCTCTCTCTGTCTATGTCTGTGGGTCTTCACCTTTTTCTGTCTCTTTTTCCTTTTTTTTTTTTACCTGCTGACATTTTATAACTTTGTTTAAAGGAAGTTTAATTTAATTTTCATCCACATTGACTGTAAGCTTTTGAAAGTGGTGACAGGCACATACATAACCAATGTATACAGCTTGTTTGGTGAATCTTCATCCTCATTGTGTTTGCTGGACAAACACACTCAGATACCATCCGGGACATTCCTTATTCCTTTGGCTCAAACAGCTTTGTTGAGTAGTGTCAATGCGCACATATGGAGTTCCCATCTCTTTCATGGCGAATTTGCGGATTTCCTTTAGGGCCTGAGGAGCGCGCTTTTTGAAGCCTGTGCCATGGATCCGCTTTTGGATGTTGATGGTGTACTCCCTGGTCACCACCTCGTTGATGGTGGAGCGCCCCTTCTTCTTCTTCTCGCTGCTCTTCTTCGCGGGAGCCATTCTGTCTGGGACCAGGTCGGGAAGGAGTCTACCTCTTTTTCCTCACTTCATTCTCCGAACCAGATTATCTTCCCATAACTCTCTGTCTCCATTTCTTTCTCTTTCTCTGTCTCTCTCTCTCTCTGTGTCTCTGTCTCTCTCTCTGTCTCTGTCTCTGTCTCTCTCTCTGTCTTTCTGTCTCTCTGTCTCTGTGTGTGTCTGTCTCTGTCTCTCTCTCTGTCTCTCTCTCTGTCTCTGTTTCTCTCTGTCTCTCTCTCTGTCTCTCTCTCTCTGTCTCTGTCTCTGTGTGTGTGTGTGTGTCTGTCTCTGTCTCTCTCTCTGTCTCTGACTCTGTCTCTGTTTCTCCCCCTCCCCTCAAGTGGAAACAGAAGAGTACTATTTTCCACAGGGAGAAGACAATATATGAAAACACTTTGGCTCATTAAAACCAAAGCCTGAAGCAAGACCCATCTGTCCTTCCTCTGGAAGGCTGCCAGCTCCACCAAAGAGACCATGCCTTGTTTGTTACCTTTGGAGCCAACCAAGCTCTTGGGTCTTCCTCATGGTCTGCCATGGAAAAGTGAAGACAGGTTAATATGGCTCCTAATCTTACAAGTTATCATCTCCAAGTACTGTCGATTATATGGTCAGAAAGGACCCTGTTCCAACAGAGGGCAGGGGAGAGCCCAGCAGGACATGGGAATTGTTCTCATTTCCATAGAGATTTGAGACATAAATCACTTTCATTCCAAAACCTCTATGAGATAAGGAGTGTTAGGAGCCTCATTCTGATCGTGGTCAAGAAATTGAGGTTAAGGTCCACGGCTCAGGGACACACACACACACACATTCACACTCACTCACACACACACACACACACACACACACACACACACACACACACACAC